>NC_056747.1:374609379-374701879 GCF_019279795.1 Protopterus annectens | reverse complement strand
GTGCCACCTGACCTTAGTTCCCAGTGCCTCTGTCCAGTAGAGCCACTGGAGTGATCCCCGGGGTGAATTTTCTATTTCTCATCCACTCATCAAGATTCTGTTGAAGAGGGCTAGTGAGGTGCTCTGTTTGACATGTTCCATAGCATAGGCAGTCGCTGGGTTATGAACCTGTCCCTCCAGCTTGTTCTGTTGATTGTGATAATGAGGTTGAGGTCTCTGGAGGGTGTGGTGCGGGGGATTGGGATTTCTTTAGATGTAGCATTTCTAACAGAGCTGGGTCGGACATGGATTTGTAAGTCAAGCAGAGATGCCTCTAAGTAGGCGATATGAGACAGAGAATAGTTGGGGGTTTTTTTTAGTCTGTCCCTATAGGACAAGTATTTAAAGCCTAGGATCCTCTTTGTAAGGTACTTTTACAGCCTCTCCAGCTGTTGCAGGTGTTCATAGGTTCATAGGTTCATACTAGGCTATCTGCCCAAGGGCATTTATAAGCCTAGCCCATAGTTATTTGGCTTTCGCCACCCCTTTAGTTTGAATAAAACTATGCCTATTATTTTGCTGTGCCTCTGTCAAGCAGTGACACTGAAGTAATCCCTGGGGTATATCTGCGATCTCCCATCCATTGGTCAAGATTCCTCTTGAACAAGGCCAGCGAGGTGCTCTGCCTCACATGTACCGGGATTTTGTTCCACAGCATAGGGAGTCTCTGGGTGATGAATCTGTCCCTCCAGCATGTTCTATTAATAACCGTGTCAAGGTTTAAGTCTCCCGCCTTGTGGTTCTGAGGGATCTAGATTTTTGAGGTGAAGCATATTCATCAAATCAGGGTTTGACATGGCCTTATATGTCAGGCACAGGCCACCTCTGAGCAAGCGGTATGAGACTGAATAGAGCTGGAGTTCTTTCAGTCGGGCAGCATAAGACATATTTTGAGACCCTTTATCCTTTTGGTGAGGAACTTTGGGGCCTTTCCAGCTGCTGCAGGTGTCTGGTCAGATACATTCCGAATGGGGCATTGTACTCAATCATAGGTCTAATGAGTGATGAGTACAGGGCGATGACCTCCCTTGATCTAGATGTGAATCCCTTCATGATCAGGTGGGCAATGTAGAAGGTTTTCCTAACTACTTTAGCAACATGAGTGTCAAACGAAGGCTACTGTCAACCTGGGTCCCCAGATCCCTGATGACTTCTTCTGTGCTCAGTGGATTGCCACCTATATGGTAGCTAGTAACCTTGTTTTTCCCGAAGGGTATGACTATGCATTTCTTGGCATTTAACTTTAGGCCATGGCTCTGGCACCAGTTATCCATTTCTGTGAGGCCCTTCTGAAGGATATCTGTGTCAGATGTGTTTTCGACTATGGCCCAGTTTGCAGTCATCTGCAAACTTTGTCAGCCATAACCCTCCTGTGTTTGCTTGTACTTCAGAAAAGTAGATGCCGAACAAGAGTGGACCCAGGACTGAGCCCTGTGGGACACCACTTGTGACAGGCTTTGAGTCTGACATGGCTCCAGCAACTCTGACCCTGTGGGTTCTGTCACATAGCCAGTTTGCAACCCATCTTGTGATGTATGGGTTTACATTCAAGCTGATGAGTTTTTGATGATACCTGAGTGGGGTATTGTGTCAAGGCCTTTGCCAGGTCAAGGTAGGCTGTATGGACTGCCTTTCCTCATCAATGGCCTTGGTGACTGTCTCGAAAAAGTCAACCAAGTTTAAAAGGCATGATCTGCCTTTGACAAAGCCAAACTGGGTTGGATCCAAAGTCTGCAAGTTCCCTATGTCTTTATTTATGAGTTCCATTATGATCCTCTCCATGGCTTTGCAGATAAGGCTTGTCAAGCTAATGGGATGGTAATTTCCAGGGTCGGTGGAGGCACCGCCTTGTGAAGTGGGACCACAGTCGCCGCCACTCCTTGGGCACGTATCCTGAGGTGAGGCTAAGATTAAACAGCTGTCCTAACTGGGTTTAATTCCTCATTGAGTTCATGGAGCACACAGCCGGGGACACCATCCGTCCCATGGATGCTGTGTTTTTGCTTTGGAGAGAGCAGTTCTCACCTGGGCGTTGGAGATGTTTGGGGCTACAATCCTCTGGTATAGATATCTCTCCTTTTGGGGGGGAGGGGGGGGAGAAGTTTGCACTGAACCTGTCAGCCAGTATGTTGGCAATGTGTGTAGGTTCAGTAATCTTCACATCATTTTGAACTAATTCTGAGCATATCTGGGAGTTTCCTCCTAGGTCTCTAACATAGCTAAAGAAGGCCTTATGATTGTCTTTTGAATCCTTGGCGATTTTTCTCTCAAAATTTGCCTTGGATGATTTTATGAGAGCTCTTAGTTTTTACTTATAATGATCAAAGGTGTCTTACCTTTCAAGGATTTTGCTCTATCTTGTAGTAGCTTCCTCCTTTTGTTGTAGAGCTTGTTTATGGCTGGGGTCCACCAGACTGGACGCTTGCCTTTGGTACAAAGAGTCTTAGTTTTGTTTGGGATTGCCTGATCCATGCAGTCCTGTAGGTGCTGGTAGAAGGCATTTGTAAGTGATTCAGCGGTTTGAGTAATGTTTACCACTGGCTCAGGGGCCTTAAAGGAGACCACACTAGTTTTTAGAAGTGTGAAGTCGGCTTTTGAGAAGTTTTTCACTGTGGTCTTTTTTGTTTCAGGTGGGGCGGGATGAGGACCTCCAGCGAGATTAGTTTATGATCTGATCTCACCAGTGAGGGGTATACTTCCGGTGTTGAACATTGTAATCCCATGTTCGTGATGATGAGATCAAGTATGTTTTCTCCTCTTGTGGGGATGGTGACTAGTTGTTCCATGGCATTTGAGTTTATGAACTCCAGGAACCTTTGGGCTAGAGTGTTTGGGCTTGAGTAGTGTTCCCAGTCTATATTAGGGTAGTTGAAGTCACCTAGTATGATGGTGTTTGGAGATACATTTATCCCTCCATTGTTTTCAGGAAGGCCATGTGAGGTTCCTGAGTTTGAGAGGGTGGCCTGTAACATGCTACAAATTGCAGAGCAGTCTTGCCTATGGTTAATTGCACCTGGATGGTCTCCGATGCATCGGCGCTGCCACCAACCTTGAGGTGTGTGTGTCCTTTATGAATATGGACACCTCCTTTCTTGGTGTTGTCCGGATTTTGGGGCTGGAACGCATGATATGAGGTGAAACCTGCTAGTGCTGGAGTGCTCTCAGGAGCCTTGAACCAGGTTTCTGTCACAGCACAGACATTGATGTTCTCCATACTGAGAAGGGCCTCGGTCGTGCATCTTGAGATTGAGACTTCTGGCATTGAGCAGCATTACCCTTAGTTTTTACTTTTTGTGTTCTAGGGTGGTAGGTTTAGAATTTGAGCCTTGCCTAAAAAGGCACTATGGGGTGGCAAGAGCCTTTGCCAATATCCGAAGCCTAGGGTGACAGGTGCAAGCCCTCATGGGCAGCGTGGCTTGTCCAGCATGTCATCCCAGGCAGACAGACATTGATCCTTTGAATGACACCAGAATTTAAGCCAATTATTAAAGCTGATCATCTTATCATTGTATTGTGGCATCATTCTAGGTGAAGGTAGGATACTGCTCAAGGTCAGGGTCATACCTGCCTGGGCTACATAATCAGAGAGCTCCTCAATGTCTCTTTTCATGTAGTCCAAGGAGGTACGCCTCAGGTCGCTGACACCAGCGTGGACAATGACTGAGTCGTACTTGTACCTGCTGTTGAGAGACCTGAGTGCTTGTGTTATGTGGCGGATTCTAGCGCCCGACAGGCAGCTTACTGTGACCTTCTCCTTACTCAGTCTGGTGAGTGGGACGACAGTGTGTCTGACTATGGAGTCACCTATGACAAGTATGTTTGGTGTTGTATTTGGCCTTAAGGGCAGTGACTGCTTTGTACACTGATTTTGTTGTTTATGTGTTGTTTGTGTGGTGTATTGAGTTTGCAGTTGCTTGGGTGTCTGCTTTGGAGGCCTCTGCTGTTTAGGTAAATTTTACTCAGAGCCTCCGAGTATGTCTTAGTGTGTTTATGTGTTTGATTCAGTGGTGTGGTTGAGTTATGTGAGACTGGTATTGTGGTGTGTGTAGTTGCCTTCTCCTCCTGCCTGGTCTTGCCAGTCCTGAGTTGAGAGAGCTCAGCCTCCAGTCTGGCTAAATAGCTGCATCTCTCACAAGTGATAGTGTTACATGGGAGGAGGAGATGGTTGTCCGTGTACATGAGGCAATTGTAACATTGTCTCAGAATTCCCAGATTCACCAAATGGGCAGGAGAGGACGCCAGCATCTGACCCTTCGACATGCTAGAAAGAATTATGAGTTGGTATGAGACAGAAAAGTAATGGGCTTAGCAGGGAGAGATTTGTATAATATAGGAGTGCTTGACCTGCAAAGAGAGTGCTTATAAGACAAGGGATATGCTTATAAGACAAGTGCTGAGCGTTTTGAGAACAATAAGCTATTTGGAACAAGTGCTGCACTTTTTAGTGTAGGTGTAAACTGTTTAGGTTCCTAACAGAGCAGTTCTAAGGGAAAAATTGAACAGACTTTCTGGAGCCAGAAAGAGTTTAACCTTGTTTAACCGGCGCTGCCCGATGCTGCTCTAGTGGCAACTCCAAGGCTAAAGCACGTTAAAGCGTGCTTGATAGCAGGGGCTGGAAAGAAGCAGGAATAGACCCAAAAGGGAAAATAAAACTACAGTTTCAAGTCAGTAACCACCTCACGGGGCAGGGAAGCTGCTCAATGTTAGTCACTGCCACTGATGAACACAGAGACCCTCTCTCAGCCCAAGCAAAATGGCCTCACAGAAACTTTCAAACAGTTCAGGAACAGCAAGCCTGTAACTGAACTTTTTAACTCTCAGAAAAGTGGGAAAAAGCAAGATTTTTTTGTTTTGTTTTTACAGAGATAGCAGAGGTTCACAAGTAATATCAAGTTATAACAGTGCAGTAAATGACCCCACACAAGAGTGCTAGGTCAAGGACAGAAAATATGCAAGTTTTAAGAAAAACGATTTAAAATTAAGTGCAAACAGGAAATTCAGCAAACAGCTTTTGGTTGTGCTCTAAATACAGCTACTAATACAGAAATCAAGTTTAACAAGCCAGAAAATGCTCAAGCTAGGCAGATATGCAGAAAAACTTAGCAAATAAACAGAGAAAAAATACTTAAAATCTCAAAAGTGGCTCCCTTCTTCAGCTTTTTCCTCTTGGAGGGTGCTTCACCAACAGCCAACAAGCCTGAAAAGACGCTCAAACCACGAGGCAACTAGGTTTTAAGAGAGGAAGATGAAGGAGTTATGGAAATGACCCCTAGTGGCCAATAAAACTACAGTTTCAAGTCAGTAACCACCTCTACTGGGGGCAGGGAAGCTGCTCAATGTTAGTCACTGCCACTGATGAACACAGAGACCCTCCTTCAGCCCAAGCAAAAATGGCCTCACAGAAACTTTCAAACAGTTCAGGAACAGCAAGCCTGTAACTGAACTTTACTGTTTAGTGAGGTACATGCCAAATGGGGCATTGTACTCAATGATTGACTTAATGAGGGAAGAGTAATGGGAGACAATGACCTCTTCCTTCCTGGATGCAAATCCCTTAGTAATGAGATGTGCCACATAGAAGGACTTTCTGACCACAGTGGCAATATGGTGGTCAAAAGAGAGGTTGCTGTCAACCTGTGTTCCCAGATCTCTTATAACTCCTTCTGTGTTCAGTGGACTACCATCAATATGGTAATTCATGGGAACCAGGTTTTTCCCAAAGGGAATAATGACACATTTTTTGGCATTGAGCTTAAGCCCATGATTCTGACACCAGTCGGTCTCAGTGAGGCCTTTCTGTAGCATGTCACCATCACTTGGGGAGTTGATTATAGCTCCCAACTTGCAATCGTCTGCAAGCTTTGTCAGCCAGAGTCCCTTCATGTTGGCCTGGACTTCGGAGAAGTAGATACCAAACAGGAGAGGACCCAGGACCAACCCTGTGGGACTCCACTTGTGACAGGTCAGCAGTCTGTCTCGGAGTCAGCTACTTTCACACTGTGGGTTCTATCTGTGAGCCAGTTTGCAACCTACCCAGTGATATAGGGGTTGATGAGTAGCTTAATGAGCTTTTCTATGATTCCTGAGTGGGGAATGGTATCAAAGGCCTTGGCCAGATCAAGGTAGGCTGTATGAACCACCTTGCCTTCATCCACAGCTCTGGTGACTGACTCAAAGAAGTCGACCAGGGTGAGCAGGCATGATCTACCCTTTATTTATTTATTTATTTATTTATTTATTTATTTATTTATTTGCATTTGTTTACCAGGAAAGTCCACTGGGCTGATGTGAACCCATTTTCAGTGGAGGCCTGGGGAGAAAAGCTCCAACATAATTGCATATAATGTACATACAACAAAAAGTATTACAAATTTCTTTTTTTAGAAATTACAGAGAAATTGCAGTAAAGTATTACAAAAATTTAGAAATTACTGAAAATTACAATACATGTACATGCAATCAAGTATACAATATATGTACATTCAGGCGCAAAGAAAGAAAACATTTGCAGTTACAGTTAATGTAATATTTCATTGGATGACAACTGTTGGATTATGTTGAGGTATGGGTGAGAGAATAGTAATATTTACATTCATGAAATAAGATTCCCAGAGTTAGTTTAGCATATTAGTGGAAGATAAGGTAATAACAGGCATTTATAGGATAGTATATTAATGTACAGCAGTGAGTGTGATAGAGGAATAAGATGAAGTATTAGTGTAAGGATAATATATTAATGTGTAGCAGTTTGTGTGATAGAGGAATAAGAGGGAGTACTAAAGTGTAAGTACTAGTGTAAGGATAGTATATTAATGTGCAGCAACGAGTGTGAAAGAGGAATAAGAGGGAGTATTGGTGTAAGTACAAGTGTAAGGATAGTATATTAATGTGTAGCAGTTTGTGTGATAGAGGAATAAGAGGGAGTACTAGTGTAAGTACTAGCGTAAGGATAGTATATTAATGTGCAGCAGTGAAGTGAGTGTGATGGAGGAAAAAGAGGGAGTATTAGTGTAACTACAGTAGAGTGTAAAAGCTAGGGAGGTATAGTTATTTAGTTGGATGTAAATCTAGCTTCTTTTATAATGTACATGTGGGTGGATGAAGTTAAGTGTAGGTTAATAATTTTGTAGAGGAGTTCAGGTTATAGAAGGTTGAGAGGTATGCTAAGGCTGCTGCGGCAGTGATCATTCAATCATCTATTGTTATGGTTAATTTCAACGTGCGCAGCTGCACTTTCTTCACATTTAGCAGCTTTGCAGTTCTTTATTATTTCAGAACTATAACATATTTTTTCCAGACAGCATTCTGAAACTGTATATTAATATCACAGTACAGAACTGAGTCCTTTGCATATGTCAGAATTCTATACTATATTCCCCATTCATAGTCAAAAATATGTGTCACTGTTGCTGTTCCAGGTTTAGGCACTGGTCTGTCAAATGTAGATATTTTTTAAGCTCAATGCTGAAAATAATGTTTCATTCAATAAACTGCTTTGAAGGAAAAAGCTTTTAAGTTGTTTTTATGCAGGGGAGGAGCTCCTCTCATTTACTCAACCTTTCTAATAAATTTAACTAACTCTTAAATTTGATGCATAATGAATAAAAGTTATAATTGGTATCTTGTATGTAGAGTATTGCAGCTTTCTGCAAAGCCGCTATGAAAGTATCCACTGATTTTGTCTCTCACTAGTCATTCCAAACCTCATATTTTACTTGCTCAAATATTAGAAACATGTAATTAAGGGTTCAGTATGAATAACTGAGTCTAATTTAATTGGCATGCAAGCATTTGGCCCCAAAACTTCTACAATTATAAGAGGTCAGAGCAGTGACACTGTCAAAGTCACAAAATACACTTTTTGAAGGGGGCAGGCTCCCTTTGCCCAGACTATGTATATTTACCATCTACAAGATTGACAGTGCACAGACATAGAAAAGAAGGAGAAAAAGAGGAAAATGCAACACGTATTTCTCACTCTTCTCCAAGTCTAGCCATTTTGATAGGATGCCAGAGATCTTTTAGGCTCAACTTTCTTAACAGCTGTCACCTACCTAGGACAATCATTTAAATAAGATGATGGTATACAGAAAGTGACAAGACTGCAGTATATTTATCAGGTACTGTGCATATAGCAAGAATTATAAACTGAAAGTAGTGTTATTTTTGATGTTAGATCCACAATGGTTTATGCTCCTCCTCTGTGTCTTCTTTCAGCTATGATGGATAGTGAACAGAATTTTTTGATCAATGGGAACTGGGCCATTGACTGGCCAGGGGAATATGAGGCAGCAGGCACAATGATCCATTACAGGAGGTCAGCTGACAGTCACGAAACATTGGAAGTCACTGGTCCAACTCTCCAGGATCTGTACCTCATGGTAATTAGTTTGTACTTTTTCATAGACACATGCTATCATATTTCTCTTTCTTTTCCTTATAAACTTACAGTTTTCCTTCATTAAAATAAAGTAAAATATTGAGAACATGCTGCTGCCATATAATGACATGATACAGAAATGGAGGTTTGTATCTAGGAACACTAAAAAGAATATACCCAGGTTGTTTGCTCACACTTTAACTTAATTACATAGAGGAAAGCATCACAGTAAAGACTTTTATTTGACTGTTAATAGTAAAGGTTGTTATGTTTGCAGTGCTGATGGTTGTGTGAAATGTCTATGCAATGTGTACCTTAAAAGTTGCATTTCCCATGCTAAGAGTAGCTTTTTCTTATGTTACAAATCTTGTGAGTGACTTCTTATAGCTGCAATTCGGTCTTTGTAATTTCCTGTGCCTTCCTTCACCAAATTTTCTTCAGAAAAAGAAACAGTGTATATAAACAAAGCAAGCCATTATTCCTTACACTGAAACTAGCATATTGGCCTCACAGACTTCTTAGATTGAAAGAGATAAAAACAATGAACAAATTACATAGTGAAAAAGTCAGGCTATCAATAAATTCCTCACTGGATGTAAAACAGGAAACTAAATAGTAACTTCAGCACTTTAGCATTGTGATAATTGCCAGGCCTGAATTCACAGCTTTGTGATAATTGCAAACCTGCTTTCTTGTGGCTTACTCGAGTCTGAGTTTGTTTGTGTTTGTTTGTTTGTGTCTTTCGGCTTTTCCCGGTTAGGGGTCGCCACATCTGAACTCTGGTCCGCTAATGATTGGTAGTGGATTTTTACGTACAGGCGTACCAGCTCTGATGCACAACCTTCAACAAAGGCACGCCCCATTCACGTATGCCTCCACACAGAAGACGCTCTAGCTGAGAATCGAACGGGACAACGTCTTGCTATGAGGCGACAAAGTTACCACAGCACCACCACCGCAGTTACTTACTTTTTAAACCTCACAATGGCAGAAAATGTGTACAAAAGCAAGATGTAAAGAAAAAGTACATTTCTAGCTTTTAGGAATTCTCTAATATATCTCACAAAAAATGTTTAATTCCCAACTAATTATTAATGCCTTAAGGTTGTAGAGTGTTGAATTTAAAGATGTATCCTGTTTTTTTTTTTTTTTTTTTTTAAACAGAGGGCATGTTTAAAATCTGTGACAAGGTAAACATGACTCATTCTAAATAAAACAAAGCATGGGCATGCGTTTGTTGAAGGTTGGGTGTCGGGCAGGCAACTCGGCACCATAAAAATCTACTGCCAATCATTAGCGGACCGGAGTTCCGCTGTGGCAACCCCTAACCTGGAAAAGCCGAAAAGACAAATAACTTTGGCACCCGCATCTCCACTGTAATTCATACTGAAATATTTGGGAAAAGGCTCACAGGTATGAGCCATTTGTAATGTGTCACAAAGAACAAGCACATAACACTTCTTCAGTGTGGTCACCAGATTACAAGACCTGTTTTTTTTTTTTTTTTTTTATCTTTAAACAGAATTAGCCAAGCAATTTCTTTAAGCTACTGACAAATACATGATCCCTCATAAGTGGGATAAGTATAAATACAATAGCAGTGTACACATGTTCTTTAAAATCCACTCTTCTCAGACATTTTTGTCCACTAATACAGTAGAACTGTGAATCGTATGTATAAATATGTGCTGTGTAACCTGGACATGGCTCCAAATCAGAAGCATGATTTTCCATATCACAGCCATACATGGCAGAGTGCACTAGCTATCTCTAAGGCTTGGAGAGTTCCTCTAATTTATATTAGGCATGGTGTAGGGTTACCAGACATCCGGCAAAAGGAAGACATGTCCTCCTTTTCAGTGTTGTGCCCTCTATCCGGCAGGCATTGCCTAAAAAGGCAAACATGTCTAGCTTTCTTCAATCCCACAGGTACATCACATCAGTGGCGGCTCGTGGCACAAGACTGCCTGGCTGCAGCCCCCTCAGCTTTCTGTGCACACACAAAAAAAAAATAAAACACTTTAATTCTTTAATTTACACAGTAGTAGCAGTTCAAACTGCTACTAAAGTAAAGTAATGCGTTTCTATGCGGAACTCGGGGCAGCACGCATGTGCACTGAAGTTCTGCTTCAATAGTAATAAAAAAAAAAATCTTTTTTTTTCTCCGGGCTGTTTTAAAAACAGTCCGGATTGACAAGATCCAAGGTATCTATGCAGATGTCCAGAAGTCATTGTGCTGATTAGTCCTGTTACTCTCACATTTTTTCCCACTCTTTAGTTGCGAGGGAGAGAGCGAGAGAGTGGAGAAATGTGTCAACCATCATATTAGTGCTCAAGGTAAGTACTTTTTTTTTCCTGGCAGGGCCAACCAGATACTTAATTTTTGTCCTGGGAGGGTCAACCGGATACTAATAGTATGTGTGTTTTAAGGGCTATTGATGACTTTTAGGCAATGTGTTTTGAGGACTATTGATTTTCTTTTTTTAATACACTGGCAGGGTCAAGCAGATTCCTGTGGTCTATGTGTTTTTTGGGGCTGTTGATGACTTTCTTTCATACCTCTCAACATTTTAGAGAAGGAAATTGGGACAAAGCCATAAATAATGGAGGGACAAAGGCACAAAAGTAGTGCATTAACATCAATTTTCTGAAGGTTATGAAATCTGAAACTCAAATGTCTGACATTATTTTCTGACTTTAATCTTTAATGATATGCCAGAAAACCACAATTTTATGAGAAACAGACCTAAAATATGAGGCAAAAATCTGTACAGTTGAGAGGTATGCTTTCTTTTTTGAATATATCCTGGCAGGGTTAACCAGATATAGGGAGGCAATGTGTTTTGGGGACTGTTGATGATTTTCTTTTTTTTAACATAATACACTGGCATGGTCAGCCAGATGCTAGTGGTTGGTGTATTTTGGCGGCTGTTTATGACTTTCTTTCTTTCTTTTTTTTTAATGTAATATCCTGGCAGGTGTCAAAGAGATACTAGCTATGCAGTGTGTTCAAGGGAGCTGTTTGTAGATGACGTGTTTTTTTTCAACTTAATATCTTTTTGCAGGGTTAGTCAAGATACATTAGAATGGTTTGTCAAAGTTTTGTTGTTGAAACAAACTCTACACTTGCATGAGTAAAGTGTGTATAGGTGAACTGAAGTAAGATCATATGCAAGTTCCTGGCTATGTGATGTGGAAGAAGTACAGTAATGTAACTGGTCTTTTATTTTCATTAGTTTAAACCTTGTAGGCTCAAAGTAGATTCTCTGGGTAGGTATTTGGGATGGGGGCAATGCCTACGTGCGAATGGAATGACTGCAGTTCTGGCTTGCTTTGCAAGAGTAATGTGCATTTGTGTAAAGTAAGATCGAACACAAGCTCTGAACTCTGAGTATTGTTTATTGTCAAAAAAAAAAAAAGAATACCTTGATGACAGTGTAGTCAGAAGGGGTGAGTACAAGCTCTGACCTTTGGCTAATGTATATGTGAAAGCAATGCAGTAATGGAAATGTCCTTTTTTTTTTGCATTCTATGTTGACTACCTGAGAGAGATGCTACACCAAAGGGTGGCTACCACAGGTGTGAATCAAGTAAATACTATGCATTGTTGAAATGCAAGGTTTATACTACATACTGCAAGGCATATTTTACCTGGGCTAAGCATCCTGACCCTGGCTGGCTTTTATGTAAAGGTGTTCTTTAAATGTACTTTATACTATATCTGTGTCCCACCTCTCTGTTTAACCGTAGCCTACCGTAGCATGTGATGTAAATAATCTCAGTTTCTATTTGTAGCAAATCTGCCAGAGTTTGTGTTGCAAAGAATTGCTTGTAAATATTTGCTTTTCATTTCATGTAAATTTCAGCATTGCTGCTGACAGGTTTCTGCTCGTTTTATACTACTGAAGTTGTATCTGTGTTGTACTGCTGTAGTTGTTCATATTAAAGTCTGCAGTTAGATTCTCATTGTTTTCTAACTACTCTTCCACTCATTTAAATTGTTTTTAGTCTTCCTTTACATAAATTCTTTTTATTTTATTTTTTTTTTAATGTAGTACAGCACAGTTTTATTGATTTTTAAAACAATCGTTTAAACAACAAAATAGTAAACTATATACAAAATTTTAAATAAAGAAAAAAAGGAAGAGAAACAAAGGGAACAAGCAATATAAAATGTAAAGTAGGGTACAATGTTCATTCATTCATACTTTCAATATGATTAATTAGTTGATGATGTATCCGAATTCAGTGACTGAATAAGAGATAAAACTTTTGTCCAAAGATTACCAGTCCATTTTCTTGGGTATATTCTTGATTCTTTAACTTTTATTTCCATTGACGCTACTTCAACCAAAGGGATCATGAAATCTTGTAAGGTTGGAATGGAGGAAGATTTCTATCTTCTTGTAATACATTTTTTGGCTACTGCTAAAATTGTCCAAAGAAGACATTTATTTTTGTTATTCAATACAATGGATTCATTTACATTCAGAAAAAATTAAAGGTTTTGATAATATAAAAGAATCAGTGAAGATGGCTCGGAGAGAATTTTCAATATCATTCCAAAATTTCTTAATGTGAGAACAATCATAAAAAATGTGAGACCAATCTGCCTTACACTCTAGAGAGCATCTCCAACATATCACCTGTCCAGAAGAGTTAAATTTTTCAATTTTATTAGGGGTGTAAAACCTTCTATGTAGAAATTTCCAGGAGAAAATCTTCCATACTTGTAGATTAGAAGTTAATTTAAGAGAGTATAAAATATTTGATTTATTCATAGAAGACAAGGACAATGTACAATCTCTAGTAACAAAATCCCAAATTTTCTAGGAGTAGTTTTATAAGTAATAACAATTTTATAGATTTTTGAAATTAAATTTTACATAAATTCTATTAAAAACATAATTTCAAATCCTGCTATTTATTATTGTACAACTTAATCTTTAAGAGCCCAGGTCATCATGTCAGACATTTTAAGACTAAAAATTAGAAAAGTTCCTCTTAACGAAGTATACTTGAGATGTGTTATTCTGCAAGCCTTCTAGCTAAAGATTTTAGCAGTTGTTTCACATGTTGTGTTTTGCTCCATATTTTGAGATGCAATGAAGCATAGCTCCACGTTTGGAAAAATGGGGGTTGGCAGCTATGAATGATCTCACTGAGCATAGTTTATAAAGTCGTACTACAGTATAAATTATTGTATGCATTTGTGGAAGATTTTATTAATGCAACTAATATAAAATGTTATAATGCACCTTACAGTCTCCATAAAATAAATAATTTTGAGCACTATAGTAAGATATATTCATAAATAAATAGATAAGATATGTGGTTCATGATGTTGTGAGCTAGAGCACAAAAGGAAGCACATCCTTTCTAGAAGGAAGCTTGAATAAACCCCATAATGAAAGTTTCACATGTTGTGTTTTGCTCCATATTTTGAGATGCAGTGAAGCATAGCTCCACGTTTGGGGGGGTTGGCAGCTATGAATGATCTCACTGAGCATAGTTTATAAAGTCGTACTACAGTGTAAATTATTGTATGCATTTGTGGAAGATTTTATTAATGCAACTAACACAGCCATAGTGTTGCTTAAAAAGCATTCTGACAGGTGTCAGATCATTATGGAAGGGGTGTGGGTTATGATGAGATTTACTTAACCATGCAAAGGTTTGGTCAGGACTATGTAGCCCAAATAACCAGGTGTAATGGCCAGATGTGGGCAGAACTCACCATAACCTTTGCCATGGACCATTGTTTAATTTTTAAACTTTTTCTACAGTATTAGTAGTTTATCAACTAGAATTGGAAGATAGAGTAAGTATAATTTATATATAAGCTCTAATTTATATTGTTTAAAGCTTTTTGTTATAATTTATTTATTAGCATTTGTTTGTCAGGATATTGACCACAGTTTTCAACCTCTTACTCACAAGAAATCTGACTAAAGCCTTATAAACATACACCAAACAGCATGGGTTTGATTGGCTGGGAGAAAATATGGCATTAAATCTCCTTCAGTGAGCAGTTTCCAGGGAGGGTCAGAGACTCTGTAACATTATATACTTCTTTAACAGTCCTGTTGTATCTTTTTATTAGTCTTTTATCTAAAAATGTCATCCAGCAGTAACACTAACAAGTGGAAATGCAAATTCTCGGACCATATGTAAATGAAGTATCCATGGTTTGGTGAAGGATGCACCGAAAATAAAGCAAAGTGTTTGGTTTGTGATTCTTACATGTCCGTTGCAAACAAGGGTACCACTGATTTAGAACAACATGTTACTAGTGAAAAACACAGAAACATGGTAAAGATGTCTGCTTCATCTGAAAAAAATCACGTCATTTTTTTGAACCGAAACATTTGGCAGAATCTTTGAAGACACGTGCTGCCGAAGCAACATTAGCGTTTCACACTGTTGCTCATTATCAGTCATATAAATCTATGGATTGTACTGCTGGTCTAATGCGTAGGCTGTTTGGTGACTCTGAAACTGCTAAAAATATTATATGTGCCAGGACAAAAATTGTCATTGGTCCTCACATTGTTATGGAAGTAGTAAAGTCATTAAATGGCATTAACTGCTTTGAAATTGCAACAGATGCCAGTAACCATGGTTTAGAGAAATTATTCCCAATAATCATTCAGTATTTTAATTGGAAAGCTGGTGGAACTCAGACTAGATTACTTGTACTGGACAGTATGCCAAATGAAGCATCTGAAATGGTATGTAATTACCTGCTGGAAACCCTTGAGAAATACAGTCTGTCATCAAAATGCAATCGTGAACTTTGGGGGCATCAACAGGAAAGAAGGTAAGAATGTATTTTTCACAGTTGAAAATGAGCCTTAAGAAGCCATTGGTGGGCCTTGGATGTCCAGCCCATGTTCTTCACAACTGTATTAGACATGGTGAAAATTTAATGGCAGTTGATGTTGAAGCAATTGTGCTGAAGTTGTTCAACAATTTTTCTGTGTATACTATTCGCACGGAGGCTCTTAAAGATTTCTATGAATTTGTTAACTATCAGCAGTTGCTATACCACAGTAAAACCAGATGGCTCAGCCTATTTCCAGCAACTGAGAGGCTGTTGCAGTTATTCCCTGCGCTGGAAGCATACTTTCAGAGCATAAGTCATCCACCGATGTGATATAGAATTTTTTCAAGAACAGTTTTTCAGAAATATATTTATGGTTTTTGCATTCGCTGATGCCAGTATTTCAGGCAAAAATTGCAGCTATTGAAAGGGAAGAAACATCGGCATTGGAGGTTTGTAGCATCCTACAGTTGACAAAGCAAACTCTGCTAAGCAGACAGAATGAAACTTTTATCTCCCTGAAAGTGAGAGAACTTCTGAAAAAACTGCGTGAAGGCGGCTGAGATGAAGAATGCAAGACATTCATGACAGAGATTCAGTCCGTGTACCAAGGATGCATTGATTATTTGGAAAAGTGAATGACACCCTTTGATGAATTTCAGTGCTTTCGTAGGATGTTTTTAAACAAAGTGAAAAACAGTATGTTCGATGATCTGTTGCCAAACGTACAGTATATGAGCGAAAAGGGTATTGTTGTAGATGATGTACAGTTGTTTGACCAATACTGCAAACTGAAATCATTCGTAGGACAGAAAGATGACAAGTTTTTTGACAGTCTCCTTCATGAACAGTGGTATTTATGGTTAACCTTTACACCGTCAATCCCAATATGGGTGAAACGGCTTCCGCAAATACCAAAGTGCGAACATCTCCAACGTCAAATTCCAAATAAGCGAACGACAAAACCTTGCCCCTTTTTGACCCATGGTAGCACTGGTGTGGAGGTGTGGTGCGGCCAGAAATGTCGAAATTCGACATTTTTTCGACATTTTAAATTTTTCGTGGTTTTGGTTCAATTAACTGAGTCGATTAAGTGGCCGGTCGATGATGTGTGATCGACGATATAAAGATAAACCAGCATTCATACTTCCAAAGTTGTGCAAATGAAGCCACTTATTCAGAACTGCTTAAAATCTGCAAATTTTTCTTTTGCATTCCTGGGCACAATACCAACGTTGAAAGAGCATTTTACTTGATCAACGCACAGTGGACAAAAGAAAGAAATAGACTGCCTGTTGACTGTCAGAGGAATTCTTTTTACAAAGTACAATTTTAAGACTGTTTCTTGTCTGGAGTTCCATGCCTATGTTGCTGAGAATGATGAACTGCTGCGAAAAGTCGCCTCATCTGAGAAATATGAAAATACATAGTTTTGCTATAACTTTTAATTTTAATGACTTATTTTGTGACCTGTCAAATTAGTTGTTTTTAAAGTTTTCATTGTAACACACAGTCCAGTTGTAGCTGTATCTGCCATGGTTACATGATGTGGTTGTCAACAAGTTCAAAAAGCATTGCAAATTCATACTGTATCCTAGACCAGGATCATTATTAGGCAGGCATGTTGTTGTAGAACAGAAGATGGTTTATTAACTGAAAGAAAGTCAGTTTTAGGTTTATGGAGTCCTTTTATTTTAATTTCTATATTTCAGGGCATGCGCAAGGAGCATTTTGGTTTAAATTAGTAAGCCAAGGATGTGAGAACCTATGGGTGCAATATACTGTGGGGATTTGCATGTGCTCTGGTATTTAAGCTGCTGTATTTATCAGCAATAAACTTCTAGCAGTACCATTACATGAAGAAGAAAGCAACATGCCTTAACTCTTGAGTATTTTAAAGATCTGAACCTGTTCAGTAGTTGATTTGTTATATTTTCCATGAAACTATTCAGTGGTGAATTGGTTATTTTCTCCATCAACCTCTTCAGTAATAAATTGGTTATTTTGTCCTTGAAGCAAACTACCAGCTTAATGTAATTACACATTGAAATGTTATTGTACAGCAGTCCAGGTTCCCCTGTGTCAGTAAAGAATTATTTGTAGCTGCAGTACACTGCCTTTCGTGAGCAGAACAGGACACATTCTCCCTTGTCCTCCTTTACTGTTTTGTCCTCCTTTATGACCTTCAGCGTCCTCCTTTGGGTTTGCAGGTATCTGGTAATTCTAGGCATGGTGTTAAGGGTTCCGGATAAAACCTCATCACCTAGAAGTATATAACAGTATTTCCTGACTATCATGGGTAAATGGGACATATCTTGTAACAAAATATTCTTCCTGTCTTTCACCGCATATCCTTTGTTGAGGGCAATGCCTTTGTTCAAACAGTTTTGCTCTGGACTTAAGTTCTGTTTTGGGGCAGGCCTCTTGCAAGAGAGTCATCTTATAACCACTGGCCAATATTCTCCCTGCTATTTTTGAATAATGTTATGGAGCTCTACATCTTCAGAGTGTAGCATCCATGCCTTTACCAAAAGATTTTTTCTGCTAAGACAAGAAGTAGTGTTTTTTGGTATTTATTTTTTTTGTCTACCATCATTTATGACATAAAAATGATCAGAGATACACATGCAAAGTTGCCTAGTGTAAGTAGGCTATGGTCCATGGTTTGTCTTCAAATACTACAGCTAAAGCAGACCCAGCCCTCCTATTGTCTGTACCCTTCCCATTTGCTAAATGTTTTCATGAGCAGTTCCTCTGCCCTGATAGGCACTTTCTAGTTTAGCAGTGCATTCAAGCACTCTACTCCCTACGTAGTGAAGTAAAACTGGAATACAGCATTTGATAAAAATGCATTTCATTGAGACTTGGATGATATGCATGCTGTGGCAAAGCTAATTCTGTGGTTATAGAGGTAAGGAAATTTTCCTCTTTCTCTCAAAGGTAACTTGCCTTATAGTTTGCATATATTGAGTAACAATGGTGTGGGGTGTGTAGCCTCCCACATGGAGCTGAAGACTTGCCACCTGTAAAAGCACTTTCTTTTTAAGTTGCTGTTTTGAGATTTTGACTGTGGAAGCATTATTGTATCTTGTGAGATGTGTTGGTGTTTGAATAATTTCTATGAATATGGTAAACATTCTTCTATATTCCTAAATGTCTCTTTTTTATTTGCTGTCTTTGGCCAGTTTTTTTCCTGTTCCTCCAGTTACTTATTGTTTAATTCCACATTACCATCTCATCCTTACTTGTAATTATCATGTGTGATACTGTCATGTCTCTGCATAACCATTCATGTGAGCACAAGGCCACCCACAACTGCTTTTTGCCTACTTTTCTCTGCTTTTCACTAACTACCCCTTTAACTTCCACTTTTCAATGACTTTCAACTCATAAACCTGCTCACGAATTCTCCCTGCAGAAACACGTCCGCCAAGGATCTATCTATTCTGGCAACTCTTTTCTTTACTGTCTACATTAACAAACTCTCTCTCTCTTTCTTGACGTACCCCATCTTCCTCCCCTGCTTTATGCTGACGACATGGCCATACTCTACTCCAGCCATTCTTTCTCTCCTCTGTTGAACTTAAATGTCAGTCTGATTTTCATGGCCTTATTCAATGGGTCAGTGATAAACAATTATTGCTTAATGCCTCTAAAACAAAAACAATGCCTTTTGATGCTAGTCAAAAGCTTACTTCTATGTCCAGTCCCTTCAAATCCTCATACATCTGAGTAACAGTCTTGAAAACACCACTACTTTCTAATGCTTTGTTTTTTAGTTAGACCCCTTCCTAAATTTCCACCTCCACTTAGACTCCACATACAGAAAAAAAACAACTCTCTCCTGTTCTGTGCTAATAGGGTCTCCCCTTTTCTTTATAGATCCTGTAGGAATACCAAAAGTAAATGTATCTTTCTGGCTCAGCTATAGTATAGTCTCCCTGGCTCAGCTATAGTATAGTCTCCCTCTGATTGTTGCAGCCTTTAAGTGAAATGCATCCACCAATCAAACCATCTCCAATGCCATATGCAGATTTATCACACTCTCCCCGAGAAATGAACACCACTGCAAAACCATTGAAAAAGCTAACTGATTACCTGTAAAACAATGTGCTGACTTTCTGCTTGGCGCTCAGCTGTTTAACATATCATGAATGAGACCCCCCCCCACCCCCTGGACTCCAGACTATTCAGAGGTATTGTCTTAATAATTCAGGCCCTCTCATCCAAATCTCCCAAACTAGGCTTCGGTGCACAAACCATGCTTTCTTAGTCTTTGGACCCAAATTGTGGAAATCTCTCCTTTCTTTTCTTAAAGACCATTTTTCTTACCCTCTTCTTCAGTCAGAACTAATAGCATATTACAAGACTCAAGGAAATGCAACTTGTCATATAATCTCTTCCTACCCTACTTCCCTGTACATAGCTTGTGTTGACTCTAATTTTCATTGTGATACTTTCAGCTTGCCAACTCTGATATTTACACTGCATATAATGACTGTATATATACTGTTTTGTCAGTCACTGTCTCCATAATGTCATGTATCTTTTGTCTTTATACAGTGAACTCTGATATTCACTTTGTATATAATACATGTGTATATTATATTTTGTCATTCACTCCGTATTTATTATCATGCATCTATTCTGCTTACCCCCAGGTTGAGAATGAAATACGTCAAATGGGATCAGTTAACAAATTCAAAATAAAATAAATAAATAAATGTACTCTATTAGAAAATAGACTGAATTCATGTCTAGAAATTGTGGTTTATGAATGATCCTATGCAGTTAACATTTACTTACCAAGCAGGTGACTGCTGTTGAAGAATCTTCTTTATACCATCTGAGGAAACCTGTCCACATTAAGGATCTCTACCAAAAGAAACACGTAGCTTTGACAACCATACCTCTCAACCTCTTAGTGTAAGAACTCTGGACAACGCTTAAAATTATGGAGGTACAAAGTCCCAAAAATAGGAACAGATTTTAAATATTGCTCTTATAAACTTAGAATGTTGCTTGAATAACAGGATTTGGGTTAGCATGCATTTTCTGAAGTATGTAAAAATAGTATGCCAATATTTATTGACTTCAGTCCTCAGTGATTTGCCAGAAAACCACAAAGTTTATGAGGAACAGACAAAAAATATGAAGCAAAAATATGGACATTCTGCAAAAATCTGAACATTTGAGAGGTATAATGGCAATATGTGCTTTGGTGTTGTCAGTCAAATGGGTTACACTGCTTAATAATACTTGTAATAACATACCTGTGACATTGCTTGTACTTTTGGTGTGCTGCAACAACACCACTGATGGACACAAAATAATCCTACCGCATAATATTTGTGCTACTCAGTCTGTGCTGGCTGCCTGTGACCTAAAAGTTAGTAATATATGGTATTAGTACCTTTAGATCCAGAAATACATAATTTAGGTCTCTCTTGCCTGACAGAATTGTCCAGCCATTTGGCTGAACCCCTCTGCAGAGCTGACTAGGGGCTTCTAGATTTTCCTACCTTGTCAACTTCAGCTGAATCTCATGGTAGGGTGTTTTAAAATGTTCGTAAACACCTCCCTGTACTATTGAAGCTTGTATCATGAACTTCTGAACTTAATTTTTATCAAATGCATCTGGATGATTCATACATCTTTTATGTATTTGCACTCGTTTCTTTGTTTGGTTTGTATGTTTTAAAATTGAAACAGTCTTAAATGTCTGACTGGTTAAATGGGTCTATGTTAAATGTTCGAACATCCAAAATGTCGAACATTACATGGTCGAGACCAAATGTTCGACATTTGGATGTTCGAACATTAAAAAAAAAAAGAAAACACAGAAAAAACAATTTAACAGTGTAGGCAGGGGGGCAAGCCCCCCTGCACCCCCCCCTACTTAAATATACCAACTCCGAGACCGCACTTCAGTGCAGAAAAGGGGAATTCTCCCTATCTGCACCGTATGGTGCTGTTGAAAGTCTGTCGTCGAGCACTCAAAATTGTGAACATTTGGTCTCGACCATGTAACATTTGAAATTTTGAGCGTTTGAAGATTTGACAGGTGCCCGGTTAAATGATCTGATCACTTTGCTGTCTTTATGCCATCCTTTATTTCTTATCCATTGCTGTGAGTTTATTAGCCATAATCCAGACACCCTGATCCCCCTTACCTTCTAAGCAACTACATTCTCTAAACCTTGCACCTTGTTTATGTCCTTCTAATTGTATAATATAAATCTGAGTAACGTGCATACTCCATTTACACATTCACTAGTGTTCTGTATAGGGGGAGAATGACCTCCATATGCCTAGATTCTGCAACATTAATGTAGCACTACAGCACATTGTCATTACCTGCAAAATATTGGACTAAATCACGTTTAAAAGGGCACTTATTTTGCTTTACTAAAAATAAATGATAAAGCAAACACAAAATAAATGAAAAGATCATGATGAAGAAACTATGGGGTATCTAAAAGAGAAACAATGTAGACCATCGCCTTTGCTATTAACAGAGGTTGTGTTTGACATTAACTTGAGAAAAAATTCATATCTTAGTTATCCTTTGATCTTACGTGGAGCAGAGTACTGTATTTATGAAGTAAATCAACCCCCTCCCCACCCGCAGTTATACATATATCTAGTATGCAGAGAAACTAATGTCTATTTGGAGTAATAAAATGTAGCAATATCTGAGAAGCACCAACAGAACTGGTTTAAAGTTAAATTGCTGGGAGGGACTTCACTCTCCAAGACAATCTTGTCAGAAATAAATCATGACAAAATAATCTAAAGCCCTAAAGTACAAGAAAAGTTTACATAGTTATGTTGAGACAACAGCAAAGTTTGCCATTTACTACTGAATTTCTGTCTCCATCACTTCACAAGTCACCCAGTCCTTACACTTTCTAATCTGCCTTCCTGTAGTGTTCTGGTAACCCTATATTGCACCAGCTGTATTTTTTTAAAATCCTTCTCGTAATGTTAAGTCAGTGTTTGTGCAAAACCTTCCTAAGAGGTTTCTCCATTTTCCACACTCCCCCATCTTCCAAGATCTGAAAATTTATATAAGCACCTTGCTTCTAAGGCTGACAGAATGTCTTTTTGTGTGCACTGGGCATTATTGATTGCTTGTATAATACTTTACTAAATCTGTGTAGCATAGTACAGTTATAGTCACTTATGTAATAGTAATCTCTTTGCAAAGGCGCATATATGCAGAATGTGTTATTCATATTTTCCATTTACTTAATAACTATTATATTGAACTTAAGTAGCAGCTTTCCATTGCTGTTCTTTGTTGTCAATGTAGCTATTCCCTGTTGTAAGCTCATGTTGAAGAATATGGTTTTCCTTCTATAGTCTCTTAATATTTAAGATACCTACTGTCCTTTTTCTTCATATTTTTCGCAGTTGCATTGCTTTACTTATTGCTTACTATTCACATAACTTCTCCTTTTCTCTTAACACTGTTACAGTAGAGTTTTTTAACACCCCTGTCTTTCTTTCATTAAAACCTCATCTGCCCATTAGCAACCTGCTGAGAAGTTGTGGACAGTAATTTGTAGCATTGTTACCTCACAGCAAGAGGTTCTCCTGTTCGATTCTCGGCCGGAGTGTCTTCTGTGTGGAGTCTGCATGTCCTCCCTGCGGTCGAGTGGCATTCAAAAGACGTGTGAATGGGCGTTCCTTCGCTGAAGGTTAGGCGTCGGGCTGGCAACTCGGCACCATAAAAATCTACTGCCAATCATTAGCGGACTTCCACTGTGGCAACCCCTAACCGGGAAAAGCCGAAAAGACAAACAACAACAACATCTAGGAGAGAAAGAGGGCAAAAGTTAAGTGGGACATGATCCTTCCAATTGAAAAAAAGTAGTTTATGTGTACCTGATTTGAAGGGATATTTTTGAGATACACAGTTAATTCTCATATACATAACATAAGCAGAAGGTTGTAATTCAAAGTGGAAAGGAATGATGATGAAGTTCCAGAAACAGAGAGAGAGTGGGATTTTGGATGCAGATCTTTAAGGAGAATAATAACAGCCATACAGAATATTATTTTTATAAAGTAGCAGAAAGCCAATACAATAATGGAGAAATGGGATTTTGCCAATAGGGTTGACTGCAAGTAAGGGTACAGAAAATAGGCAAGAAGGGGGCTGAAATGTAATGTAGAAACCTGGCAGCAGAACCAAGATATTGGGAGTAAATAACTCAAGCAGGAAAGGTAATAGAGTGGGAAGAGTCCAAGAAGACATTTGGATTGCAGGCTAGAGCTGTTTTTTCCTACAAGAGCTTGATCTCAGAGAACAGGCAAAGAGAAAGGTATAGGGGAATTTTAAGTGAAAGACCTGCTCTGGTCTGTAATTGAATCTAGAACAGATGCAGTTGTTAAAAAATGGATAATTAGTACTGTGTAAAAAATAGGGTGGCCACGGTGGTGCAGCGGTTAGCGTTGCCGCCTCACAGCAAAGAGGTTCTCCGGTTCGATTCTCAGCTGGGGTGCCTTCTGTGTGGAGTCTGCATGTCCTCACTGTGGTTGCGTGTGTTTCCTCCGGGTGCTCCGGTTTCCTCCCACATCCCAAAGACATGCTGTAAGTGGATTGGACACTCTAAATTGGCCATAGGCATGAGTGTGTGCGTGTGTGTGCCTTCTGTGGAAGGTTGGGTGCCGGGCTGGCAACTCGACACTGTAAAACTCCATTGCCAAGCATGAGCGGACAGGTGATCTGCTGTGCGACCCCTAACCGGGAAAAGCTGAAAGAAGAAGAAAAAGAAGTACTGTGTAAAAAATATTGCATGATAGCTATAAGAATTAATCAGAGGAGGATAGAAAAGATTGGGAAGAGAGACTGGAAAAGCAATTTACAGGAAAACAATGGGAAAACATATGTATGGCTCCCACTTTGGATATCCACATTCCGCCTCCACCCCCGGACAAGGAAACCACCATGAAAAACTTTTCAAAAGCAAACTTTACGTTACTTAAGATGGAGGTGGAAAGTATCAAAGCCCCCATGCTAAAGGATAACGCTGTCCAAGCTGCAAAATCCATTACTAATGCATTCTATGGGCACCTACAAGAATGCATGGATCGTGCTATCCCAAGCAAAACCATGACTCACTCCTCTAAGAAAAGGAAACCAGTCTGGTGGACCCCTGCCATAAACAAGCTATACAATAGAAGGAGCAAACTAGTACAGAAAAGAGTAAAATCCCAAGAAGGGAAGACATCCCTGATCATACCTCTCAACCTGGAAACATCAAAAATCTGGACAAGGCCCATGAAAAATAGGTACAAATCTGTATGCTGATTAACATCTAATTTGCATACATAATTACCTAACCCCACCCACTCCAGTGGAATTGTGGGATACCAACTTTTGAACACAAACTGAAGAACAGACAGCCAAAACATGGCACTAGAATCCCCCTGCAGCCATTCCAATGTCCTATTACCTGGCTATTTCACCCCATTTACCATAAACACTAATGTGTGCATACTGCTTTACTTCTACAATGATTATTTGGATTTTATTTTTACATTTTGCAGCACGTCAGTGCACAAACACTAACAGACATCCGATAAACAAAGCAATACTGTCTCACAATGAAAATAGACTTGGTCTATTCCCTAAGGAATTTCCAGGAGAACTTTATTATTCAATCATCCCCTATTTTAAAAAAGGTTAATGGTGAAAGAGCCTTCTCATGAAGAGTCCCAGCTCCCTGGAACAAACTACAGCTGAAACAAGGTAACAAGATACTCTTAGCAAGTTTAAAAAGTCCTTTTCTGAGCTCTTCATTCCATAGGAATATTAGCAGAAACATTCATGCACTACTAATGGTTCATTTCCTGTTATAAATGTTTTAAGGATAATGGATAAACTCTTTAAAAGGCTAAACATTATAAAAATGATTATAGTGTCTCAGCTATTTTCCTTTGCCAGTTAACTCTTCCAAGTTCGTACTCTTATGCTCTGTTCTTAGTGTGTAGGCCTGTCTGTAAATCTTGTTTTTTAATCACTTTAATTTGAGTCTTTTATTCAAGGAAATTCAATATTGAACAATTAATAAGCAATTTTATGTAGCCAAAATACATTGCACCGCATGTAAACTGATAAACCATAAAGTAAAAATGTATAAGAACACTCTACTCAACTTTATAAAAACTATATAATAAGTATATATAAACTTTCTAACATTCTATAACTATGTAAACTTAACACTCTATCATATTTGAAGTGTATAACTTCAGTTGGCTTATAATGTTTATTGCCTCCAAGCACAGTTCTCAGCTGAAAAACGTCTTTGAGCTAATCCTCCTCCTACTTACTTACCATACAGTAAATAAATACATTTTTCATTTCTCCTAGCCAACAGGATTGGAACATATTAAAAAGAAGCATTACCTCCTGCATGGATTATATTTATATTAAAAGATTCAAATTATTCTAAAAGATAACTGAAATGAGAGAAGGCAAAACATTATTAAAAGCCTTATTAAAATGTTATTACCTAGGAAGGAATAAGAGAATGCTGGTAGAGGAGACAGAGAACAAGATTCAGAAGAATTGCCCTACACACGCAGGCACACACACAGACACAGCTCATGGAATGTGACTAAGCCGGGGGTTGGCAGTTTAGAGGCTCTTTGCAAAAGGACACTTCCTTTTAGCATAAAATGACACCTACATCTCAAAAGATGCCATTTTTTTCTCTCTTTAATCCATCCATGCAAAACAGCTAAGAAGCCTACCTAATTGCTAGTCAAATAATTCATCTCCTAAATTAAATAGTCATTTTAAGAAAAAAATGCAGACTAGAGATCAGCATGCTCAGCATGACAAAATGTTGTTATATAAAACAATGCAAGATCTGCTTATCAAGCGCATCCTGCCAAACTACTGTTCAGTAGCATCTCAGTATTCATTTCATGCTATGTTACACTGCATTTAAAAATCAATATCCTCTTGCAGAAATACAAAGATTACCCTCCGTAAACTGATTTCATGAAAAAAGACACTCTCTCTGTAGAACAAAAGAGTGTGTGCAGCCACCAATAAATTAAAGCTAATAAACACTGTCCTATTTTTTCAGGTTAGGCTACACCATAATTTCTAGAAGAAAACACCGTACTTGTACCTTTCTGAAGAGGACGACTTCTTAGAGTTAACTGACATCAGCTAGTTAAGCTATATAGCCACAGGTTCCACACGGATCTTGCAGCCTGTGATTCACTGCTTCTGTAAAGAAAGAGGACGCTCCTGGACCAAAAGTATCATTAACTACTAGTTCCCTAGCCAACACTGCTTTCAGTTCATCCACCTGCCCCATATCGCAACATACGTCTTGCTTTCAGAACCCTTTCACATACCTTCCATGGCCACATCATGGCCATGGAATATATGATCACTATACAAGCATTTATACAAGATGCATGGAATTAGGAATACCCAACAGGACTAAATCATCCTCCACAAGGAAGAGTAAACCTGTCTGGTGGACATTTGCAATAAACTCTATAATAAAAAGAAAAAAAAACTGCTGTCCAAGAACAAAAAGCAGAAGGCGCCCAATCGGAAGCAATGTCTCCTTAGCCTGAACAAGCAAAGAAGAGCACTAGTGAAATACTTCAAAGCAAACTTACGAGTCCATATTGGCCGCATCTGCTACAGACAATCATAAGGCCTTCTTCACATATGTCTGCAACCTCAAAGGAAGCACCCAGATCTGTTCAGAACTGGTGGCCAAGGACACCACATATACAAATGCCATAGATATAGCAAACTTGCTGGCTGACAGATTCAGCAAAAACTTTACCCCTCTATCCCCCACCATCAGTAAATCAGGACAACCACAGTACCTGGACCCTTCTTCTTATGTCTGGGGAACAGATCATCATTGCTCTCTCAAAGGCAAAAATATACCCTCCATGGGACCCAATAACATATCAGGCTGCATCCTATGTGAACTCAGGCACCATTAGGCACCCTATTCAAGCAAAGCCAGAGTACTGGCTTCATCACAGCCACTTCATCCCTTTACACACAAGTGGAACATCCACCAATCCGGGAAATTATAGACCCATCAGCCTAACTAGCCTGATCTGCAAGACCATGAATGGATTATCATGGACCTCATTAACAAGGACTTTGCAGCCTCCCAAAACTTGATCCCACACAGTTTGGTTTCAAGGGGAGGTCATGTCTGCTAAATTTGGTCGGCTTCTTTGAGACAGTCACTAAAACCATGGACGAGGGGAAGACTGTGCACACCGCCTACCTTGACCTGGCCAAAGCCTTTGAAGCTTCACTGACCATAACAAGTGGCATGCCCCAGGGTTTGGTCTTGGGGCCTCTTATTTGGAATACACTTTTCTGAGGTGCAGGCCAAAACCAGTGGGCTATGCCTGCCCAAATTTGCAGAGGACTGCAAGCTAGGTGCTGTCATCAATTCCCCTAGTGATGTGGACATTCTCCAAGAGGGTCTCACTCAGACAAATGACTGGTGCCAGAAACATGGCCTCAAGCTGAATACCAAAAAAAATGCATCATCATCCACTTTGGGGAGAGTGATGTCCCAACAAATTATCACATTAATAACGTCATAAGCACCAGCCATTACAGTGTGTGCAATAGCCACAAACCATGACTCAAAATGAACAATGGGCTGCCATAAACTAAACTAAACACACCCTGGCTTCATAGGGAACACTGCTAAGTTACCATTATCCAATAATATAAAATCAAAATCACATTCAGATCATCATAAAGCTCTTATGCTCCGACTTATACTCACGCCTAAATAGTTGTACTTAAAGGCAATGGGAAATTTAACCCCCCCCCCCATGGTGAATAACAGTACAAAGAGGTTATGCAACAAGAGAAAGAAATTAATGCTAACAGAAGGTCCCAGTCTACTCACCTTAACAGCACCCCTAAGCAAAATACCAAAGAGCTTAAGGCATCATTAAGAAGCCAAATAAATACAAAGATAAAGAAGCAACTGAAATGAAAAATAAATATGGATATTTTGTTCAGGAAGTTAACAGCCAACAATGCTCAAAGCTAATCCACAGTAATAGAACCCCCGTGACCTAAAGGAAACAGCTAATACCGTAACTGACAAGGTTGGTGTACGTTTTAGTCCACCAACAGTTTTAAACTGTTCCACAGATCAGGCCAAACCGTCCTGTATAATTACTATAGAACATGTCCTCTCCGCCTTCTCAAAAGCAAACACCATCTTAGTCAAGCTGGTATGATATCAGGGCACAAGCATTATCAGCTAAATATGGAGCATCCAAACCCCTAATTAACATCCTTCAACAGCTGGTTACAATACTAAAGCCTGAAAAACAGTAATTATAAAGGCATTAAAACAAGAGACCTGACAATGAGCCATGGTAAAACATACATCCACAAGACTCACTACTCTCGTATGTAAAGCTGTAGAATGCATAAGGTAAGAGAGAATCTGGACATAGAAAATCAACATTAGACCCTCATCAATTCAACTTTGTTAAAAGTAGGGACTGCCTCATCATCTTATTAAATTCCTATTCTCTATGCAGACAACACTGACGGAATTTTAATTTTAAACTTAAAAAAAAATGTCTTATGTTATGCAGCAGACAAACCAGTCGCTTGACAACACCCACATGGTTAGGTTCAATGGTGTCACTTCTGGGGGGAGGTACCTGTGCTGGGACATAGGGCTCTCTTATGTGCCACATTTTCAAACCAACATTCATGGTACATAGATATCAAAGTTTGCAGATGCTATGAACTGTATGTTATATGCTCCCTAAATGACTTATAACTGCTCAACTTGAGTTAGACCATGTTAACAATTGGTAGAAGGGCAACTGTCTCAAACTAAACATGAAAAAAATTCAGTAAAGTTCATTTTTGTAAACAAAATATTTCCACATCACACCATACAGGTGACACACTCTTCCAAACTGGACATTGTCGTAAAGGGTATAGGCAGAACTGTTGATAAATTCATTACATGGTGATCAGAAATCTATCTGGCTCAACTAATTTCCGAAGGCACCTTCCCTTTTCTTTTGGCCATCACATATCCACAGTAGCTCTGAAATCCTTTTATCTTACCTTTGGAAATTAGTTGACTATCTCCTCCAGATCCACAAAGATATTAAGTTTCACAATTGTAACAACCTACTACTTACACTACGCTGAACTGTTAAATCTAAACTTTGCTAACACAGCATTTTTGCTATATTATATTTTCCTATCTAAACCAAGTATCAGTTAAATGTGGTCTTTGTATACATGTGCAAATATAAACACACAACATCCAACATGTATATGTAATGCGGACATGTGCACAGATACACAACACATAAATACACGTATCCACAATTGTCCCACGCTTACCTGCTCACGCTGCCTGCCTGCTGCTTGGGAAAATAAAACTGATATAGTACTGCTGCCTGTAATTCCCATTGCTGCTGTGTTCTTGCTCGCAGCCGGCCCGGCTTGGAAAAAACATAAAATGACTGATGAGCAACATTACTGCCATTAATGTTGCTGCCTGGTAGGTTCAACTTCTCGCTGCTCAGTATTCCCGCTCGCAGCCAGCCGGAAATAGCCAGAAATAATGACGCGAGGTCCTTGAGCTCAATTCCGACTGGTTGGTAGCCCTGACAGTGCTGACATCATCCCGCACGTGATGATGTCAGCTCAGACAGCGCGATTTTTTAAAAAATAAAAAGCAAAAAAATTGGAAATGAAGGGGTGCCAATCGGGAATTGTGGCACCCCTTCATTTGGACCCCAAAACTCGGTAAATACCGAGTAATTCGGTATGGTTGGGAGGTACGTCCCTGATTAGTATCAGCAAGAAACTATGATCCCTCATAAAATTGTCAAAGGCGAGCTTTGAAAGAAAACTTGCCAAGGACTCCAAAGATAACCACAAAGCATTCTTTAGCTATGTCAAGAATCTAAGTGGCAATGCTCAGATCTGGTCAGAGATAGTGCAGAATGGCACAAAATTCACTGAACCAACTGATATTGCCAACATCCTGGCAGACATGTTCATTGCAACTTCACCCCCAAAAGGGCCCATAACCATACCAGAAGAATGTAGAGCCTCTGAAATCACAGTCAGGTTAAAATAGCCCTCTTCAAAGCCAAAAACACAGCATCAGTGGGACCAGACAGTGTCCCAGGCTGTGTCCTACACAAGCTCAAAGATGAACTAACCCCTCACCTAAACACACTGTGCAAACTCAGCTTCTCCACAGGCTACGTACCCATAGAGTGGTGCACAGCAACGGTTATTCCGCTCCACAAAGATGGAGCCACAACAGACCCCGGGAACTATCACCCTATAAACCAGACTAGCTTGGTCTGCAAGGCTATGGAGCGCATCATCATGGAACTCATTAACAGAGACATTGGGAACCTCCAAACACTGGACCCTACCCAGTTCGGCAGATCATGCCTCCTAAACCTAGTGGACTTCTTTGAGCCAGTTACCAAGGCTATAGAGAAGGGAAAGGTGGTACACGCAGCCTACCTAGACCTTGCAAAGGCCTTCAACACCATTCCCCATTCTGGTATTATAGACAAGCTCACCAGCCTGAACATAAACTCACATGTCACAAGATGGGTTGCCAGTTGGCTCATGGACAGAACCCACATGGCGTTCCCCAGTGCTCAGTCCTAGGACCCCTCCTGTTCGGCATATACTTCTCAGAGGTACAGACAAGCACAGGAGGACTATGACTGACCAAGTTCGCAGACAACCGCAAACTAGGGGCTATAATTGACTCACCAGCTGACACAGACATCCTCCAAAAGGGTCTCACTGGGATGGATACCTGGTGTCAAAATCATGGCCTCAAGCTAAATGCCAAAAAGTGCATAGTTATTCCCTTTGGAAATAACAAAGTACCCACAAACTAACACATAGATGGTAGGCCCCTAAATACGGAAAATCTAAAAAGGGATCTGGGGACCCAAGTAGATAATAATCTCTCCTTTGATAATCACATTGCGAAAGTGGTTAGAAAATCCTTCTATGTGGCCCACCTAATCACAAAAGGGTTTGCATCCAGATCAAAAGAGGTCATTGTGCCCCTCTATTCATCACTTATCAGACCCATCATAGAGTACAAAGCCCCATTTGGGATGTACCTTACAAGACACCTACAACAGCTGGAAATACCACAGAAGTATCTCACCAAGAGGATCATTGACCTCAAACAGATGCCCTATGCAGTTCAACTGAAGAAACTCCAGCTGTACTCGGTTGCATACCGCCTGCTCAGAGGTGATCTCTGCCTGACATACAAGGCCATGTCCAACCCAAAATTGATGGACATGCTCCACCTAAAGAAAACCTTATCCCCTCGAGCCACACGCTCTAGGGATCTAAACCTCACCACAACAATAAATAGGACGTGCTGGAAGGATAGATTCCTGTCTCAGAGACTTCCCATGCTTTGGAACAAGATTCCATTCTACATTAGGCAGTGCTCCTCGCTAGCACTCTTCAAGAGAAACCTTGACGAGTGGATGGGAAACAGAAAGTTTATCCCGGGGATCACTTCAGTGGCTCTGCTTGACAAAGGCACATGGACCTAATCTAAGGGGGCTGCAAAAGCCAACACATTCTGGCTAGGCTTATAAATGCCTTCGGGCAGATAGCCTAGTACCTACCTATAAACCTAAGTATGCAGCCAAGCATAGAAGGTTTAGGATCTTTGCTTGGAAGTGTTTGCATAGCTATTTTTACACCTCAGGCAGACTTCAGAGAATTTCTCCTCAAGTAGATAGCAAATGAAGGGCTGATGGATAAGAAAAAGGTAACTGGGAACAAAGGCTTTGGGAGTGTAATGAGTTGGCATATTTTAAAAATTCATCATCAGAAATATTTGTTGAGCAAATGGTTATAAGTAAGGAAATGATTCTTTTGAGCTGGGATTCAGGATCTAAACTGCCTAGACATAGTAAGGCCTTATTAAGTTTAATTTTGTTGGCTGTGTGATACCCCACTCTGGGCCAGTAATCAAGGAGCCTGAATCCTCACCAGTGACACCAGTGAGGGATGTTCACTTGGAAAAACAATAGATACACACAGTATTTCCAGATGCAGCTCTCTGCATCAAGCACAATTTCCCTTAATACCACACAGGGAATACACTCAGTCCGGGGGCTGGGCTTCCCTCTCTCTCTCTCCTGGCCCCCAGTAATACTCCCCATTGGCACAGCTGTAGAGTTGAGTCATCAGCCATGTATCCAAGCCAAGTCCTACATCACTCTCTCTGTGAAGCCAGTGCTCTGTGTCCCTGCTTCAAGTAAGATAGTTACTGCCACCAGACACTCCAAAGTCAGCTACTGTAATGCTCTTACAAGAGTACCCAGTTATACTGAGTGAAATTAATACCATTACAAATGGTAGTATTTGACCAATGCAGAAAGCCTTTCAGGAATGGCCACAGTGTCACCAAATAGATATAAGTATTCTCAAAGGTTAAAACATTCTCTAAAAGACCAGCTACAGTGAAACGTTTAAATATATTTAATAATAAATAATAAAAGCACATGAAAATACTAAATATCTAGTTACAATAAACATCAGAGTTTCAATCACAGGAAACATTAAAATAACTCAGGTGGATAGATTCACACCATTACAGAAAAATGGTACTTAACTAATCTCACTATATTTTCCTGACAGATCTAAAGAGTTGATAATTCCTAGTTAAATACTAAAGCAAGGCAAGATGAAGTGGGTGAGAGATCCTTCTACATCAGGTTCCAAACAACAGACTGCTCTGAGACTTGTGTCTCATCTAGTATTAAAACATCATTTCAGTCTTGGATTACAGGAGGTTGTCATAACAGTTAAGGTTTTTGCCTTACAGACCTAAGATAAGGGTTTGATTCAAACATGGAGTAATTGGCTAGGCTTGAAATGGCTCACAAGGGCAGTTAGCCTAGTACCAGGCTGTAAACCTATGAACCTATAAACATCATATACATCTGGTTCCCATATACCCCCCTTAGATAGAGACTAAACCAGAATGTTGCACATATGTGTTACTATACACACAGATAGAGGTTTGCTAAGATGTGTTATAGCATCTGGAAGCCATAAAAACATTTCAACACTTCCGCCCTTCCAGGGTAGAAATTAGTTCACTGCCAAGGACAATACAAAAGGCTTCCTAGTACAGACTTTTTGCCTTTGGTTGCAAAGAAAACTGTAAGATACAATCTTGATGGCCTACCAGGTAAGTTAATTTCAGACTGTTTTTCAAAGTTAGCCGGAATTATATTAACCTCTTCTCTTCCAGTATCCTCTGTTACAATATTAATATCAACAGTTATAATACAGTCTGACATACAGGTGTAGTTCACTTTTTTGTCCATCAGAACCCACTGTTGGTACATTTTTAACCCAAGTAGTTTTACAAATACATTTTTCAACACAAGCATCGGTACAAATCAAGTTTGATATACAAATGACGTATAATTCTTTACAAAACTCCAGGTAGCTATGCTGGCATATGTTACACATCCACTGCTCTATTTCTCCTGGCAGAGCTGGCAATCCCTCACATTGTCACAGGCTGCCAAAAAAAGTATTTACTAGAAAATGGAAGTCCAAGTCTACACAAACAATATTTGAGGCATTGGATATTGTTAAAGAGATAAAACTGGAAGAGGGATCTTTAGAAAAGGGAAGAAACAAATTACATATAAGGAAATTGTGGGAACAATACATGCATAATAATGTTCAGGATGAGTTAGATTTAAAGGAAGCAGGAATCCATCATTTCTTTTGTAATGTTGGACTGATGACAGTAGCAAAGAAAATATATTTGATGTATATCATAGTGAAACGGAAAAATGCTAAAATGGTTTGTTTTTTGTCTATTAATGTATGTTTGCCTATGTCTTTAAAAAAACTCATTTTCCAATTACACCCTAAATAACCCTTATGTAGCACCCTTTGAATAACATTTAAGTAGTAACACTCTGTGATATCATGAAGTTCCAACTTACTGTAGCCTTTTCCTTATCCATTCTGTTAGCATTGCTTGTTTCTAGATAGTGTAGTAAAAACTTCATACTTACTGGTATAAATGCCCTACTTATTGGTGATTCTTTTGTCAGATGCACAGACACTGCATGCACTAGTCTAGACAAGGGCAAAGTCAGGGTTATAATCAGCTGCCTGTCTAATGATAGATTTAGAGGAGAAAAGGATCCACTTCTCAGCAGCCCTGTTCCAACTGGATCTATAGTACATTATTGAAGTTTCAAAACTTCGAATGTTTTATGGTCGACACCATATGATCGAAGTCCTGAAACATTGAAAATGTAATAAAACACAACAACCTACAAAAACTAACCATTTAAATGCCCTAAGCAGGGGGGCAAGCCCCCTGCATTTCCCACAGCCCCTGCTACTTAAATATACCAACTCCAAGATGGCACTACAGTGCAGAAAAGGGAAATCTTCCCTTTCCGCGCTGTAAGGAGATCTCCGTTAAAAGATTTGAAGTTTCAAGTCTTCAATCATATGGTGATGACGATATCAGACTTGACATTTTGAAACTTCGATCTTCTGATGTAGCCCCTTCCAACTAACCTACCACTCCATCTGGTTGGACAAACAAAATATATCAGAAAAAGAGGTGAATATCACAAAATAATTAACTTGGTAATCTTATTTATTTTATCTCAGTCTGCAGATCTAACTTCAAAATGGGAGACCGCAGTGAGGAATTCAAAGTTCTTAACTGTTTTTTGCTCATAATGAGGGTTTTCTTCTTACAGACTTCTTTACATATCAATTTCTCAGTTTTGTAACTACCTTGTCCTTAGACCAAATACTCCCCCTTCGAGCAGTGGTGCTAACCTCCGTGAACTTGTCCTTACAAATGCATTCCTAGCCTCTACTGTTCTTCTTGGCACTTCTTTTCAGGCTAAATTTGATTACTTGGTTGTGATCTTCCCCATTAAAAACTGTTTTGCAGTTCATAAGAATCCTACTGTATGCAGGGATTACTCCACAACCAAGCATTTACTATTTGTTGAACTTTTTGATAATCATAAATAGCACCAAATAAACCCAAATATCATGCTTCTGCATACTTCTCCAAGTTTTACTCCCTTTTGACAACTATATTGATTCCGTGCCATTTGCCATAACAACAGTGTTAAGTTCAAAAGTGCACCCAAATGGTAACATTTCCACATCAATAAATTTTGCAATAAAATAAAAAGTTTCTAGCTATCTATACTAAATCTCTGCTCATCCAGTTTAGAAAGGATAAGCTAAGTAAATCCCTTAAATGTACAATTAAGAAGAATAAAGTCAATTATGAACTTAAGCCTGCCATTAACACCAAAGATAATTATAAGACCTTCTTTTGTTATTTCAGGAAACTCACAAGTAATACAAAGTATTGTACAGAGGTTTCTTTCAAACAACTCATCCCACTCTGAACCCAAAGTCATTGCCAGTATCCTTGCTGGCAATTTTAGTGTTAATTTCAACTCACCTATTCACACCACTGCCCTGCCCTCCTCCCCCCAAAACCACCTAACTTGAAATCACACTGGGTCAGGTCCTGTTTGCACTTTCCAAAACCAAGAACAATAGCTCTGTGGGTCCCAATAATGTCGGTTATCTGTTAATAAATGCTAAGAACCACTTAGTCTGAACCCCCACACACACACACACCAAACCTATTCATCCTAGGTCTTTCCACAGGTTATATCCTAGATGTGAGAAGAACAGCCACTGTAATAGCACTGTACATCAACCCTTCAACAGATCCCAGAAATTGTAAACCTTTTAGTCTTACAACAGCTCATGGTACTGGTTGCAAGTTTGCAGCCTCCAATGAAAACAAAAATGAAGAAATGGTACTTTATATCTTTCTTTCATACAAATATAATAGTTGACTTTCCAACTTTCTGTTTCAATATTTCTGGAGATCATAACTCTGCATGCTACTGCACATGCATGTAGTTCCAAGTAGCTCCTAGTTCTAGTAAAAAATAAAATAAAATAAAAAATGGCTTACTGTGTTTACTTAGTTTTCAAAATAGCTTGGTGTTAAACCTATTCCAAATGAAGAATAAGGTCATTGTATTTTACTGCAGTTATTCATGCCATTTTAAGAATGGTAGAAACATTTATTCAAAAAGTAGATCACCATGTAGGAAGCAGTAAGCAGCCAATTCCTATCGGCCCAGGCTACCTTATGTAACTAAGGTAGCCTGAGATTGGAAATATGCAGGAAGATAGGTGCTTTTTTATTTTATTTTAAGTGTTTGAGTGTGTATGCTTTCTATCTATCTATCCATCTATCTCCTATCTATCTATCTATCTATCTATATCTACAAGTGTGAGTGGTATACTATGTATATATGTGTGTCCTGACTGAAATCACTTTTGCAGCATTCATAACAGATGGGGTGTCCACTAATGTCCGTCTGGGATACCAACATTTTACCTTCCCAGGGGAGCACATCCAGGTGATGACCTCAGCTCATCAGTGTAGGAGGTATATAAATGGATCTATGTATGAAATCCTCAGATGGTCTCCAAGCTATCAGCCTGAAGACAACTGAGAGAGGAGACTGGCCAGTTAGGAAGAGCATACTTTGAAAAGATAAGTAACCCCCCCAAAAAGTGAAGTAATAAACTTGGAGAGTGTGTGAGTGTGTGCATATCTGTGTGAGTAAGAAGAGATGAGAAGAATAGAGCAGGGAGGTAAGGAGGGATTGAAGGAATACTGCAACAGTGATAAGTAGGATATCTACTGTCATTGTAATTTCTTACACAACTGTACTGCATTCTGACTGAAATCGCTGTTGCAATATTCATAACAGATGGGTGATTTCTCAGAGCTGTAGAGACAAGAAGGGTGGAAGGCTAAAGTGAGGCATTAGAATCCAGGATGTCAGACAGAACTATTCTATAAAATCTGCCTGGACCTAGAGAGGGCATCTTATTTATAGTGTTTGTGATAGGCGTTTGTGCAGGGGGTTGCAATAATTTGAACTGCATGTTTCTGGCAGCAGAAGCAAGCTGAAATAAATTTGTTCATTATTTATGTATTTGTTCACTCATTTGATCTGTATCAGATAATTGAAAGTGATTATAGCCATACAATGTGCTGTAATTGGTAGGCACATCTGTTTTGTGTGTGTGTGCGTGTTTGTGTGTGTGTGTGTGTGTGTGTGTGTGTGTGTGTGTGTGTGTGTGTGTGTGTGTGTGTGTGTGTGTGTGTGTGAGCGCACGCGCTTGTATGTATGCGCAGAGGAGTTTGCAATGCATTGCATGTTGTATGATTCTGGCAACAGCAAGCTGAAATACATATGGCCATTAGGTAAGTATTACCCAAGTCAGACATTTGAGATTTACAGAACCATACAATTTGCTGCAATTGGTGTGGACATCTTTCTGTGTTTTTGGGGAGGTTAAAATAAATTACTGTGGCCAGTTCTTACTATTTGTATTTGTTTTCAATCTGCTATATGATGTCCACAGTCAACAAATTTGGCTTTAATTGCTGGGTGTAGGGGTTGTCTGTGGATGAAAGTAACTAATCCCTTCTGTTGTTTGATCAGAGGTGAATAGTGTTTGACCTGCCTAATATAACCCCACCCATTTAGTTGTTTTCTGCAGTCCCTGCTTTGAAGCCACCCACCACTGTAGCCTTACTGATACAGTTTGTAAAGTTGTAGATTGTATAATTGTTCATCTAATACACAATGACATAGAAGACATTTACTTTCTTGACCTCAGCTTGTTGAATTTATAAAAGGCAATTTTTATCTGTTTTATCTGGATTACTGACGTCAAATATGTGGGTCATACTGTCCCCAAGGCCATTGACAATGTCCCCTTACAGGTATTATTGATACCCCCCAATTCAACATAAACAGAGATGCAGTCATTGAGTAGCTGACTTGCTCACTGATAGAGCTCATATTGCACGAGTTGGGGACATTTCTTCTGTTCATTAAAGTGTCACAAGTGATGCCCTAAAAGTGTTCTGGGCCGCCACCTTTTTTGCCATATTCTTTGATTTGAAAACAGTGGTCAAAGGACTGTAGCTAGCAAATTTGTTGAAATGTAGCATAGTTTTCTTGTATACTTCCACCTGGTAACATATAAATTACACCCTCCCTAAACACAGACACAGTCAGAGGTATGATCACTTATGTGATAATGAACTTTCCATTGACCACCATATCTCTGTCATGGTCAGGTAATCATTCTCCATTGCACAGCTTATCATTCAGGGTATGTTCTTTAGATCCAAATAAGTCATGCTTCCTCTTTAATCATCTCATATTAGACCTTACACTGAATATAATGCCCTGTATTTCTGACCTTAAATTGAAGGATTTAAATACTGAATGTTGTTGTAAAATTTGTTTGTGATTTACTTAATTGATTAATTGACATATATGTGTTACACACACACACACACACACACACACACTATATATATATATATATATATATATATATACACACACACACACACACACACGTTTGTGTGTGTGTGTGTGTGTGTGTGTGTATGTACGTGGTTTTAGTTTAATAAGATTTTCACTTGATGTAGTTGTTAGCCGAGTTGCTAAATATGCTTTTGATAGAATAATGGAATAAAGATGTGATGGACAGAAATATGTTATATTAATTTTTGCTTGTCATGATAAAAATAACTTCATCATGTAAGCAAGAAAAGTTTGACAATTTATAAACAACTTTAAAACGACAGTAATTTGAGTAAAATTCATCAACAGTGACATCTTTGATTTTAAACAAAGTGCGCCAAACTAGTGTTTCTTTACAGGAGGGTAATCCCCACAGCATCACCTCCCACTGACAGTATTTTTATAAATAAAATAGTGCTTCCTTCAAGATCACGCAGCATCTTTACCATAAATTCTTCATTCTCACCTTTTTCTTTGCCTTTCTAGTTTGTGAACAAGTTTGTTAACAAAACTGTATTTATCTATTGATCTGATGCTGTCATTTTCATTCATTCCTCAACAAATGGGTTTGTATCTGACTTGGATGCTTTTTCTAGCTCATGGAACACTGAAAACTCTCAAGCTCCTCCCTTACCCACAATGCACCAGTCCCCTACCATACCTCAGATCTCATTTGCCATCTTCTCGTATGGACATGGCATGTGTTAGCTCTTGAGCGCTAGCAACTTTTATGTGAGCAAAAGTATAAATTTCTATCTTTAACTTTTTCTCTTAGTTAAACTTTTCCCACGTATCCTCTGTTGCCCTTCCTCACTTTTTAGTATATTTGTGAAATATCATAGTTTGTATTTTTCCCTTTTACCCTTTCTTCTCCCTTATACCTTTGAGGTAGTTCCTTCCATTACCATTGTTGGTCATATTTTCTCTTTACTTTCTCTAGTTATTTAAAAATAAAAAAATGTATATATTATCCCTTTATCTTTAGTCTTTCTCTATAGATACGGCTGAGAAACCCTCTGGGTTTAAAAAATGTAAGGCCTGTGGCCATAAAATCCTGTTATTGAATGCACACAGTATTTGTGTTCATTGTTTAGGCCCAGCCCATTTGGATTCTGCATGTGATATTTGTAAGGCCTTCAACTCCAGGGTCCTTACTGATCACAGGAATAAACTAATGTTGGGAGAATTACTCCCTTCAGAATCTTCCAATAATGCATCTGGGGCTCAACCCCTTAAGAAATGTGATAAAAAGAGGCTAAAAAGCATTCCCCGAACCCTTCAAGTTCTTCTGCCGCAAGTTTGGAACTGCCTTTAAAAATCTTTGAACCTTCAGATCTGATCTCTTCAGATCTGAAGGCAAAATCCCCCTATCCGACTACTTTGGAACCAGAAACTATGATGACAACTTTGGATCCAACCCCATCGGATCCGAAGAAGCACAAGGATAAGTCACCTCAGATCTGATCTCCCCTGAGCCTGGATCCGATATCTTCCTGTCTCCCATCTCCTTTTCTGGAAAGGCTTCACAATTCTAAGACTTCATCAATAGCTTTTTCTGCTCATTCCTCCACAAGTCTGACCAAAACAGATGTGGACAGGATGATGAGGAAATTTCTCTTGACGCATTTCAAATGGGTGTTCTCCTGGCTTCTACCGCATTGGGTTTGGAGAACTTCATGACTACTACCCTGACTGTTTTGTATCCTTCTCCAATCTGATCCTTGGTTTTGGAGCATTTGGATCCAAGAATCCCAGATCCATCCATGTCAGATCCGAAGATCATTGTATCTTCTACGCTGATACTGTCTCTGAGTAGACTGACTCTGTGCATGTTTCAGCCAGATGACTTTCAGAGCCATAGCATTGGTGCCCAATCCAAGGTTGTTGGATACATCTATTGGCGCTGGATCTGAGTTTGTTGGAGCTGTCTCTGCCTTTTGGAGCCTGAGCACTGGAAAGCTTGGCTCTGACACCTGCTTTGAGTGGTTTGTCTTCAGGTTGGAAGGAGCTAATGGTCTGGAAGCATATCTTCTCTGAGCCATCGGTCTGTTTCTCTCTCAGACATTCTGCTTTCAAAGTGGTGGAGAGAGTTTTCTCTGCTGCAAGAGAAAGGATGAATCAACCCTCCTTGGCTCCTTCTTCCCAGACCCACTTGTCTTTTGCATCTTAACCCTCCACTTCCTGCACCACTGAGACAGTCAGCCAAAGTCTCCAGGATACCCTGCAGGGTATATTGATATCTTCTGATTCCTTTCTAGAACATCCCACTGAAGAAAGAGTCTGTCACAGAGGATACTGATTTCGATGAGGGGGAAGGGTCCCCAAGATCACCACCTGATGACATCTCCTTTGGAGACATAATAGAGATCCTCAGGCAAAGGGGTGGTAGGTCTACCGACAACCGTTCCCAAGAGAAATCAGTATTCCTGGAAGCCTTTGGGGTTGGCCCATCTACCTCTTGGGTGACTCCACCCACTGATGAGCTCATTGATTTGATCTATCAATGGGAATGGAAGGGACCTGATTCTGTTGAGCTGATCTCCAAGAGACCAGACAGGATGCTGGCACCACCCAAGGATGGGGAATTTTGGAGCAAAGGAGTACCAGTTGATGCGATGGTCATAGCAGCAGGCACAAAAAAAGTATGTGCAAAACAATGTTCCTCTGTTTATCCCTCTAAGAGGCAGTCTAGGGCACTGTACAGATTTGGGAAGTGTGTATATGCTTCAGCGGCTTTTGCACTTCGATTGCTTAATTATTTGGCACACTTCACCAGACTCCATAAGAATTTGATTATAGAACTTATCAAATCCCTCTCTAAGACCATTACTTCAGAAGCAGAGAGCTCGATTGCCTCACAGTTGACTAACCTACAGTCTGTTTCAAATTTGTCCATGAGGCTCATCTGACATGCAGGTGAAGGTACCTCAGGGGTGACAGGTACAGGCATTTCCATTAGGAGGCATGCGTGAAGGCACCCATTTGATTTTGCGTAGAGCTTCAAGTCTTGCTTTATCAGTCCTCCCTTTGACGGAAATTCTTTATTTGGCCCCAAGGTTAAAGACACATTATCCAGGTGTGAGCAGGATGGAAAAACCCTGTCTTTTGTGGACATATGTTTTTTGACTCCTCAAAGGACCTTTTCTAGGAATCAAAGAGGTGGTCAAAAACTGTGGCTCAGAAATTCCTAGGGTTCCTTCCAAGATATATATGGAAGTAGTTCCCCCAGGGGCAGAGGGGGGAAGGACTCTAATGGAATACACCACCTGGCAACATAGGAGGCCCGCAAATCCAAGGGTCTAGAGATACTTTCCCTGACAGATCCTACCAGGGCTCCTGAAATGAGGCCAAATTGTCCACCTCTGGAGGCAGTTGATGTCATTTGTCCCTGTACCAGAGAGCCTGGCAAGAAATTACAAAAGATTCATGGGTGCAGAGGATTAATTCCAGAGGTTATATAATTCCCTTTTCCCTACCCCTTATAATGGTAAACAAATTTTTCGATGTTCCATCCAGTCAGAGGAAAGCAGCAACACTAGAAATAAAAAAGCTGCTAGAAAAAAGAATCATTCAAGGGGTCCCCTCACAGACAAGAAAGTGTCCGGAATGCACTAAAGATTCTTTTAGTGCCAACAAAAATGAGACTGGAGACCAGTTTTGGATCTCAGCAATCCGAACAAGTCAGTTCGGTACACCAAGTTCCAGATGGTCACGGTTCAGTCCATTTTGCCTTTTCTACACAAAGATGACCAGATGTGTGCAACAGATCTTCAGAATGTGTACTGTTATATCAAAAATGAACAGACGCCCCAGAAGATACCTATGCTTCCAGCTAGGAGCCATTCCTTACCAATTCAGAGCTCTGCCCTGTGGTCTCACCACAGCCCCCAGTGTGTTCACCAAATGCATAACAGTAGTGGCAGCTCACTTGAGACTGCAAGGATTCCGGGTGTTTCCTTACTTAGATGACTGGCTCATAACCGCTCGGATCAGGCCTCATCTGATCAAAGCATGAGATTATGTACTCCAGTTATGCTCTCACCTAGGAATGACAGTCAGTCACAACAAATCTCAACTAGAACCAGTGCAAATATTGCAGTTCATCAGAGTGTTCTTCAACAGAGTCTCCTTGATAGCCTCCATTCCTTTAGTAAAGGGTACAGTCTGTACGATTCCAAGTTAAAAAGAACATCCAAAATTCTTCTTTCTCAACTCGATTGATTCTTCAAGCACTAGGGTCAGTGTCTGCTGTGGTAGTTTTGGTTGCATTAGCAAGATGCCACATGAGAATTATTCAGTAGACCCTAGTGACTCAGTGATCTATTCTTCACCAGCCGTTGTCCACCCAAATTGAAATAACTCAGGTATGCAAAAATGACCTCCTTTGGTGGATTTACTCCAGTCAGATAATTCAAGATTGCCCCTTCACTCTCCCTCAGCCCAAGCCCATAGTTACCACAGATGCTTCTCAAATCAGGTGGGTGAGCACTTCTTGGGAAAGGCAGTCCAAGGCACATGGTCCCCCGAAGAGACCAATTTGCATATCAATGTCATAGAAATGAGAGCTGTCCTCCTAATGTTGCAAGCCTTCCATGACACTTTCCCTTCTGGGACTATTGCATTTCAGATAGACAACATGTCAGTGCTCTTGTACATCAACAAATAAGGAAAACCAAATCTTACCCCCTGTGCAAGAAGCTTTCACTGTGGCAGTGGGCAATCTCATCCATTCAATTTCTGATAGCAACGTATATTTCAGGGAAATCCAGATAGACAATTTAAGCAGGTCCATTCTAATGCCTCACAAGTGGTCACTCAATATGAAAGTGGGGGAAAAGATATTCTGTCGATGGGACCAACCTTGCTGTGACCTCTTTGCATCCCCCATCAGCAACAAGTGCAGCAGGTTCTTTGCTGTGATCTCCCACCAGAGGAATCACTAAGAGATGCTCTTATGGACCTATTGGATGTTCGCAAATAGTTTTATCAACATAGCACAAACATTTTCAGGAAATCAGACCAATTATTTGTCTCCTTTTCAGATTCAAAATTGGGCAAAATGGTTACTAAAGAAACATTAGTTAAATGGTTAACTAATTGTATTTCCTTTGTTTACAAAAAATCAGGTTTGTCTTTGCCAAAACCTTTAAAGGCTCATTCTACCAGGTCTTTGGCAACTTCTGTATTTTTATCCAGATCTTTCTTGGACAATGTTTGTGCAGCTGCAACTTGGGGTAGTCCTCATACCTTTATTGCTCATTATAAATTGGATCTGGCCTCTAGGGGAAGAGCGGCCGTTGGCTCAGCAGTGCTCGGCAATATCCTTCCTTAGAGTCCTTCTGGGAATTATGTAGCTGGGAACTGTCCCATTTATTGTAGAAGGAATGAAAATGACAACATCAGATAAAGAAGTTGTGTACTTACCATAACATTCCATATGTGTTGTCAATTTTCATTCTTCCTGAACTCCCCTCCCTCCAATCCTCAACTCCTCTCCCTACAACCCCCTACCACTTTGACATCTGGAAGGAAAATAAAATGCTAAAGGAACCAATGTTCCTTTACTTGAGCTCCAGATAGTATTATCTTGTATCCTTATTATTTGTTAAGTTATATGTAATCTAAAAGGTCAACAAACAAGATCTGAGGTATGATAGGAGACTATTGCATTTTGGGTAAGGGAAGAGCTTGAGAGTTTTCAGTGCTCCACAAGATGAAAAAAGTGGCCAAGTCAGATCTGAACCTGTTTGTTGATGAAGAATGAAAATGGACAACACAGATGGAATGTTATGGTGAGTACATAACTTATTTTTTTGTCAGCAAGCATGCATTTGATGGGAAGGAAATTAAACTGCCATAGAATGCCCTATATCTGTATTTTTTCATCCACACATCCAAGCTCACAAGTCATGTCCAATTTCTAAAGCCACTTCATGAACAATCTTTTCCTTCCATGGATTTAATAGGCAAGGGGGAATTGAAGTGGATTGAACAAAAACACATCCATTGCCAAATCTTTCTTCCACATCACACATACACACCCAGGGAGAATTTGGAATCGCCAGTCAACCTCCAGCATGTCTTTGGCAGTGGGAGGAAACTGGAATACCTTATACAATTACTTCCATTCAGAATATGTTTTATTTTAGCAATAACCCATGCCTGGGTGTGGGTAATGCTGGATTTACCCACGGTTGGTGTGGTTTGGTCATGAGGGCGAAGCCCGAGTGGCCAAACAAAGACAACCGTGGGTAAATCCAGCAGTACCCACACCCAGAAGTGGTTTATTACTATTATACAATGACATTATTTAAGAAAAAAAAATACTTACTTTTCTTAAATAATGGCATTGTATAATGCCTCCATGCTGCCCTGCCACATCTGTCTGGTATTCTGCGGCAGTTCTGATGTACTGCACATGCGTACACTTACGCAGTACATCAGAGCTGTGGGTGGAAGCAATGGAGAAAGCAAGATCTCCGTTGCTTTTTTCAAAGTGTCTCGCTATGTTAAAGGAGTTTAACATAGCGAGACAGCTTTAAAAAAAGCAACGGAGAAAGGAAGATCTCCTTTAACATAGCGAGACAGTTTCTAAAAAGCAACGGAGATCTTGCATTCTCCATTGCTGTAAAAAAAAAAAAAAAAAGACTTATACTAATGGAAAAAAGTCTGGGCGACAGGACCTTTTTCCATTAGTATAAGTCTGATTTATAACATGCACGCTGACCAATCAGTGTGCACGTTTTGGAATATTAATGGAGGGTCGTTGTATAATTTGAATTTTATCACATTTCTCAGAAGCTGAATTACAGTGGGCTTTATACCAGTCATGCAGCTTTTGATCCATCCAAATTTTGATCCATATGGTTACAGAATTTCAAAACCCTCTATGTTGTTATATTTCTATAAAATTGTTGAAAATTTTGCATGCTGTAATACTTCCCCCTGAATCTTACTCAGTAATGTCTGCTTCTTCTGTGTTTTACAGTTACAGTGTTATGAAAGCATAAAAGCAAAACAAAAAATTCCCTCTCTCAATGAAATAAAAGACAGACTATTCAATACAATTTAAAAGGTATTCTGTTGTAGTGGTGTTGATGCTTGTCTGGCACTGTAAAATTCCACATTGGTAGACGATGAAAGAGATGATCCTTAGTACTTGTGAAGGCTTTCTTCTTCAAACTTTCTTTTCATCACTTTGTGTTCTCTTCAAAGGTTCTTCTACAAGAGCCAAATCCAGGCATTAAGTATGAGTACTGGTTACCCAATGAAAGCCCCAGCAATGTTCAGGGGGATGCAAGCCCTCTTCATCAATATGACACTGATGGAAGACCTGTTTATACCTCCACAAATCCAGATGAATCTGCTACTGTTAAACCACTGATGGCCACAAGGACAGAGAGCCAGCCAGGTCAGTTGTTTGTCAAAAAAGTCAAGGAATGGACCATTATGTTAATTGCTTAAAAGTCAAGGAATGGACCATTATGTAAATTGCTTTTCATTCTTCTCTGCTGTATTTTGAGTGATGCATTTATTTAAAAAAGTAGACTTGAAAGATTCAGACATGAAGTGCATAGAGTTACTTTATGCACAAAATAAAGCTGTCCTTTGAAACTGTTTAGTTAGCTTTCTTAGGCCCTCTTGGTAAATAGATGCATATCTATGTCCAATATATGTATAAACACACACACACACATTCAGTATTGTAGGGTGTGGAACTATCCTAGCAAGAACTGATCATAAGGCAAAGAACCAGTCCTAAATGGAACACAGGCTCATCGGAAAATATATAGTCACTTTATCACTGCAAGCACTTATGGGCAACTTACAGGATCACCATTTCAGTAATGTTCATAGATGACAGGTATGAGAAGAACCCATAGACCTAGCAGAAACCCATAGAGGCACAGTGAGGGCATATATATTTCACACAAAAGGCATCACAACTAGGAATCAAACCACACTTACATCAATGTGTGTACTTTATAGCAGTTTTTGCTAGGTCATAATTCATCATGAACTATTCATCAGGAACCTGATGCAGCATTCTGGCTTGTCAAGTCTTAACACAGGTAAGATAAGTCTTGCCTTCCCTCACCTTTAGGATACATAGTAGCATTTGGATGATGTGCTTGGATGCAATCTTGGCTAGCTTGAAGACTAGCTTAGTGGAACCTGAGCCACTTGAATCAGTGAGTTTTCTCCATTTGAAATAATTCCAACAGCAAATTGTTTTTTAAAAACTCTTAAAAGTACTGCAACAGTAGTGTTTGAGCACAGAAGTAACAGGACTCAAACACTGTTAACAAAATAGCACCAACAGCAGCATTTGAGCTCTGATTTTATCTTCTTATTTTATTTACTTCCTTTTTTATTTTTTTAATACATTGGAAGGCACTACTGCTAGCTTTTCAGAGGTAAAGCCACAGAAAACTGCGGCTATATATTTGTTTCTCCCAGCATCCTCCTAGATTACCTCTGATTACCTTTTTGGGTATTGGGTCATGGGTCAAAAGCTGTTTGAATACTGGCAGGTAAGCTTTCACTATTTTGTCTGTATACCTGCTTGAAGTTTATTTTTGTGTTCCTACACCGATTCAACCAAAGTAATTAACAAGATATTAGATTCAGGACACAGAGGTCAGTTGGCTATTCACTATTTTCAACTAATATCCCTGGCAAACAATATTGAATGCCATCAATTCATCAAAAAAACTTTTTTAATAAGAAGAAACTGTTAATAACCATGCTGTGAGCTCCTTAGTTGAAGTTACTTGTCAAGTGTTCCACATTTTGCCCTTTTGTGACACGTTATGAAAGGCAGTGTTAGACATTTTGTAGATTGTTGAGCTCTTCCTCATAAAATCTGTGTGTCTCTTTTTTTTCTTTTGGTAAATCAAGGAGGATTATAATCACTAACTAATGAGAATATATATTTCAGACTTCATATCCTTTTAGAAAATGCATGCTAATGCAAGTACTTATTCTAGGTATTATCACAGTCAGATGAGGTGCACTCAACAAAGAGGTTGTAACTTCTGGGAATGGGCAGTGGCTGTTTTTGGATGAAAACTTATCCTCTTGTCATTTGCTGTTTTACCCATCAGGCTGTGCAGGACAAGGTGGATTTATCTGAAATAAGTTGGAATACTTGTTTCTGCTGCTGTTGTGAAACTGAAACATAGCTGATAGCTGTCAGTTGTCCCTGATTTTGCCTCATGTTTTTCTTTCCGTTCCTCATAAAAGTTATGTTTTTCTGGCAAATCAATGAGGATTACATTCTCTAACTAATGGCAGACATTCAATTTCCAGACTTAATATCCGTCAGGAAATGCATGCTATTAAAAAAACAGTTATTCTAGTAACTTTCTAAGTATATGAGCGATATTTAAAATATGCCCTAGATTTGGGCCTTTGACCCTAATTTTCCCCCTTAGGTATGTGCCAAAAGGTTGAGAGGAATTTTTTATTACAAGCAGATGAGGTGTGCACAGCAAAGTGGTTATAATGATTGATGGATGTTCTCATATAGTGAATGTAATGTGCACTGTTTTGTCATTTGATCAGTTTAAACAGTCTGGCTTTGCAGGACTAGTGTGTGTTTGTGCAAAATAAGTATAAATACATGGGCTACTGTGTGTTTGAAATGAAGATTAACCACATTAATATGTCTATACATATATATTTTTATTTTTACTGAAACCAGTAATCTGAGCTGTACACAGTGTGTGTGTGTGTGTGTGTGTGTGTGTGTGTCAAACCTCCCAACCATACCGAATTACTCGGTATTTACCGAGTTTTGGGGTCCCAAATGAAGGGTGCGATTCCCGATTGGCAGCCCTTCAATTCCGATTTTGCTTTATTATTTTTTTTTAAAATTGCGGCTGTCGGGGCTGGCGTCAGTCATGCGTGTGATGCGCGTCAGTGCTCAGGAACTACCAACCAGTCGAATTGAGCTCAAGAGCTCACGTCATTATTCCGACTGTCTGCGACTCTTAGCGGGAAATTGGCAGCAGCAAAGCGGGCAACCCTAATGGATATGGATTATGGCAGTAATGTTTGTTTTATTTTTTTACGAACTGGCTGCAAGCGGGAACAAGGAATACAGGCATCAACAAAGTCGCAGCAGTACTATCGGTTCGGGGTTCGGTTTGGTTTGATATTTCCAAGCGGTAAACAGGCAGCGCGAGCGGGTAAACGTGCAACGGATAAAGCACCCGGTTAATTAGGTAAGAAACTTGACATAATAATGTTCCTACTATTATGAGGACATTGGAGGTTTAAGACTACATTTAAAAAGCTTCTCTCTTAGATTTTAGGCTTGCAGTGGATGCTATTTATCACAGTTGCAAACAAAAATGTTCATGTTTAATAATTCTTAAGAATCATTATGCTTACTACATTTCCTAATTAAGTTTTACATAGATCGTCAGTGTTTCCCTTACAGAAGCTTGTTTCAAGGGATTACACATGCTTTTTGTACAACATACTGTGCTACAAAGCTTGTTTAGGATAAGATAGCACTATTATTGCATTTTGATTCATTTATTTTTATGCCACATATTTTGAACATAATTCTCACATATAATTCAGGAAAAGATACAACATTGACTCCTCTGGGGGCCAGCTTCAATGTGATTTGTATTAAGGTATAATTCAGACTATTATGATGTAAACATAAAATACATTTTAAGAATACAGATATAGTCTATACAGATAGACAGAAAGATAAAACATACACACACATATATGTGTATGTATGTGTGTGTTTCTGTATCAGATAATCAAACTCACTAGTGTTTGAATACAAAGTAAGTGAACAATAGTGACCGAAACACAACTGCTCACATAAATAAATAAGTAAACAAAATACTTTACTTTTGACTAGTGGCTTCTGCAGAGGGGCAAGTCCCTCCTCCTACTTGTATGTTTATAAATACATACATGTGTGTGTGTGTGTATGTGTATATATATATATATATATATATATATATATATATATATATATATATATATATATATATATATATTGTGTGGTTGTGAAGTAGACTTTTATGATGGAAATGTTCTGAATTGGGCAGTTTTGTCATTATTGGTTCATGAATTTTGTTTCATTGCCTACTGGAAAAATGTTCAAACAAATTTAAAATGCGTTCTGTCTAACAAGTGTGCTGTATGAACATGTGTATGTGTCTTGTTTTGTGTGCACTGCAAGGGGCCAATGATTTGAAAATAGCCCAAAGGTAATCTTTATCCACCACTGGCCAGATGCATTTTCTTTGAATGTGGTGTGGGTTTCAATGCTGTTTCAATGAATGTGAGTTTCAAGGGCAGAAAAGTTTTAATGCTAAGTCTATTTTCTTTGTGAGACACTATTGCTTTGTTTAGCAGATATCTATTAAGTAATCTGTGAAGGCTGTTGGCCGAGGCGCTAGAGAAGTTGGACTGTTTATTAAATTTTAGAAAGTTGAGCTGTTACTCACTGGTGTTTTTTCTTTGGTCGTTGTTACAATTCAAGATATCTGTTAGTGTTTGTGCATTGTGCTATAAAATGTAAACATAAAATCCAAATCATTGTAGAAGTAAAGCAGTATGCATATGCACACATTAGTGTTTATGGTAAATGGGACAAAATAGCCAGGTATTGGGACACTGGAATGGTTGCAGGGGGATTCTGGTGTCATATTTTCATTGTCTATTCTTCAGTTTTCATTTGAAAGTTGGCATCCCAAAATTCCACTGGAGTGGGCGGGGTTACATAATTACGTATGCAAATTCTATGTTAATCAGCGTACAGATTTGTACCTTTTTTTCATGGGCCTTGTCCAGATTTTTGATGTTTCCAGGTTGAGAGGTATGGTGTGTGTGTGTGTGTGTGTGTGTGTGTGTGTGTGTGTGTGTGTGTGTGTGTGTTTTGGGGGTTGGGAGTTGGCATTGTGGTCAAGTTATTTACCTGAAAGACACAAGGTGCAGGGTTTGATTCTCATTTTCCTCACTGTTTAGTTATTGGCTAGGATTAAGTAGTTTGTAGACTGATTGCATAGTATTTACCTTTGACCCTATGAGGCTATAATTGCCAAGTTTGGGTGCTCTCTTTGGATAGGAATAGCTGAAACTGATGTTCTGTATTGCATTAAAAGGAGATTGGGTTCGGTTGATTGTTCCACCCCCCCCCCCAACACTTACTTTTTGTCCTCCCTACTGTACACAAGAGACTCAGACAAATGCTACACATACCTCTCAGCTGTCCAGATTTTTACAGGATGTCCAGATTTTTGCCTCATACATTTGGTCTGTTTCTCCAAAAATTGTGGTTTTATGGCAAATCAGTGTGGACTGAAGTTAGAAAATGACAGAAATTTGAGTTTTAGACTTCATATGCTAATGCAAAACCTGTTATTCTGTCAACTTTCTACGTTTGTAAGAGCAATATTTAAAAATGTTCCCTATTTTTGAGCCTTTGCCCCCCCCCCCCCCATTAATCATGACTTTGTCCAGAGTTCTTGCTTCCTGAGGTTGAGAGGTATGATGCTACATGCAGCTGCACACATGCATAGCCTTTACTCTAACCCTAATGTAGAAACACTTAATACACACACTCCCACCTGCAATGTTAAAATGTAATAAACTTCCAAACCCACACTCATCTTACTTACATACACTTCATCTTCCTTTTTTTCAACTTCTGCAACATTTGAAGACATAAACGCATGACATATTTCTCCAGTAATTCACTCTGCTGATAATGTACAGATTCAACAGAGTGAATGGCATCCATGTATGTGTGTGTGTTGACATTTGATTACTGGGAAAGTACAACTGGGTAGGTGCCCATTTTTAGTGGAAGCCTAGGTAGAAAAGCTCCAAAGTATTACAAAAACATCTGAAGAACAATAATTTTACAATCTTCAAAAATACAAAAACATCTGCAGTTTAAATAATTAAACAAAATTAGACATAATGTGAAGCATTGGTTAAAATGGCTAGAAAGGTGCTTGGTGTGACATCTGGAAAGAGGAAGGAGGACGAGGAGACATGGTGGTGGAGTGAAGAAGTACAGGAGAGTATACAGAGAAAGAGGGTGGCGAAGAAGATGTGGGATTGTCAAAGAGATGAAGAAAGTAGACAAGAGTATAAGGAGATGAGGTGCATGACAAAGAGAGAGGTGGTGAAGGCTAAGGATAAGGCGTATGAAGAGTTGTATAAAAGGTTGGACACTAAGGTGGGAGAAAAGGACCTGTACCTATTGGCTAGACAGAGGGACCGAGCTAGTAAAGATGTGCAGCAGGTAAGGGTGATAAAGGATAATGAGGGAAATGTATTCACAAGCGAGGAGAGTGTGTTGAGCAGATGGAAAGAGTACTTTGAGGGGTTGATGAATGAAGAGAATGAGAGGGAGAGAAGGTTGGATGATGTGCCGATAGTAAATCATGAAGTGCAGTGGATTAGCAAGGAGGAAGTAAGGATAGCTATGAAGAGGATGAAGAATGGAAAGGCTGTTGGTCCAGAAGACATACCTTTGGAAGCATGGAGGTGTTTAGGAGAAATGGCAGTGGAGTTTTTAACTAGATTGTTTAATGAAATCTTGGAAAGTGAGAGGATGCCTGAGGAATGGAGAAAAAGTGTTTTGGTACCGATTTTTAACAATAAGGGTGATGTACAGAGCTGTAGTAACTACAGAGGGATTAAACTGATCAGTCACAGCATGAAGTTATGGGAAAGAGTAGTGGAAGCTAGGTTAAGAAGGGAGGTGATGATTAGTGATCAGCAGTATGGTTTCATGCCAGGAAAGAGCACTACAGATGCGATGTTTGCTCTGAGAGTGTTGATGGAGAAGTACAGAGAAGGTCAGAAGGAGTTGCATTGTGTCTTTGTGGATTTAGAGAAAGCATATGACAGGGTGCCTAGAGAGGAGTTGTGGTATTGTATGAGGAAGTTGGGAGTGTCAGAGAAGTATGTAAGAGTGGTACAGGATATGTACGAGGGTAGTGTGATGGCGGTGAGGTCTGCAGTGGGAGTGACGGATGCGTTTAAGGTGGAGGTGGGATTACATCAAGGATCAGCTCTGAGCCCTTTCTTATTTGCAATGGTGATGGACAGGTTGACAGATGAGATCAGACAGAAGTCCCCGTGAACTATGATGTTTGCAGATGACATTGTGATCTGTAGTGAGAGTAGGGAACAGGTGGAGGAGACCCTAGAGAGGTGGAGATATGCTCTAGATAGAAGAGGAATGAAGGTCAGCAGGACTAAGGCAGAATATATGTGTGTGAATGAGAGGGAGGATAGAGGAATGGTGAGGATGCAGGGAGTAGAGGTGGCGAAGGTGGATGAGGTTAAGTACTTGGAATCAACAGTTCAGAGTAATGGTGAGTGTGGAAGAGAGGTGAAGAAGAGAGTACAGGTAGGATGGAGTGGGTGGAGAAGAGTGTCAGGAGTGATTTGTGACAAACGAGTACCAGTAAGAGTGAAAGGGAAGGTCTACAAGAGGGCAGTGAGACCAGCTATGTTATACGGGTTGGAGACAGTGGCATTGACAAAAAGGCAGGAGTCAGAGCTTGACGTGGCAGAGTTGAAGATGGTAAGATTTGCACTGGGTGTGACGAGGATGGACAGGATTAGGAGTAAGTATATTAGAGGCTCAGCCCAGGTTGGAAGGTTTGGAGACAAAGCCAGAGAGGCAAGATTACGTTGGTTTGGACATGTGCTGAGGGGGGATACAGAGTATATTGGGAAAAAGATGCTAAGGATGAAGCTGCCAGGTAACAGGAAAAGAGGGAGGCCTAATATAAGGTTTATGGATGTGGTGAGAGAGGACATGCAGGTGGTTGGTGTGACAGAGCAAGATGCAGAGGACAGAAAGAAATGGAAACAGTTGATCTGCTGTGGCGATCCCTAACGGGAGCAGCCGAAAGAAGAAGAAGAAGTGAAGCATTGGTTAAGAACAGATTCAACTTATATGACATTGATTTAATATTTAGAGAAGTTTTAGCCAGTTTAGAGAAATTAATTTCTCTAAATTGTAGTTTTATTACAAACAGGAATTGCAAAATTAAGTGGGAGAAAAAAACAAGGTTATAGCATATTTTGGCAGAATGTCAGGGGAGAGAAATTGATTGAAGTAAGCAAGTGAGTGAAGAAGGAGAAGTAAGGGATGTAAGTCATGGATAAGTACATGTTCATATTTAGGTATATAATACATCCTAGGGTTGAGTAAGAACAGAGACAGTTTTTGGCTAGGAAGTCTTTCAGAGTGGTTTTAAAGGACTGGATTGAGGGTATTCACCTGATGGATATAGCTGAGGAGTTCCGGGCCTTTGCAACAAGTATGAGTACAGGCCATGTCCAGCAGACTGGATAGGTTAGTAGACAGAGAAACGTGTTTGGTCTTTGGATAGTAATTGCCAAGTGGGAACATAGTTGTGTAGCATGATATTTAGTGATGAACAAGCAGATAGATGCTGGATAAGATTATAAGTGGTAAGAAGCTGTATGTATGTATGTTAGTTGATGGGGTATTTCTAATCAATGTAGGCTTTTTAGTTCTATACAGTGGTGAGTTCTGAAAATAGTTTCTGCTGAAAATTTAGCCACTTTATCATGGCATTGGTCAACTTTTGCTTTTTGTGATACTTGGAGGTTAGTAAGGATGGGAGCGCCATAAAGTAGCGAGGGGAGAAGATAAGTAGTGGCAAGCGTATTCTTAGTTGCATTGCTAAGACAGTTTTTGGGTGTGTAAAGCATCCCTAGTTTTTGTCAACTTTTTTTTATGCAATTTTGTATATGCAGGTCAAATTTAAAATTATCATCCACTGTCATTCCTAATAATTTGCTATGAGAAGTGATTTCAATTGTTACATTATTAAGAGAGAGGACTTTACATTTTATTTTTTAATGAGAGGGATTTGGGGGGAAGGAGAAGTATTTTTTTGGAGGTGGGGGGGTTGAGCATGAGTTTTGAATTACAAAGCCATGTTTTAGTGACTGTGAAAATTCCAATTTTTGTTTTTTTGGAGATGTGCCAGGTTATCTAATGTACGTATGATTGTGAAATCATCTGCATATTGTATTAGGGAGGCCTAGTGTGTGGGTGGGTGTGTGGAGGGTGTTGGTGTTAATGTTAAGAGGATGGGACCGAGGATAGAACCTTGTGGTACACTGGTGGTGTCTGAGAGGCATGGAGAGACAGTGGAGTGCCATTTTACTGACTGATACCTGTTAGACAAGTACCTTTTGAACCACAGGAGGGTGAGCTGAGATAGACCTAGTGAGGACATTTGAAGTAGAGGTTTGGTGTGACAAACTTTTGAAGGATTTAGACAAGTCTAGAAATACAGACAAGTCTAGAAATAACTGGTTTGCCATTATCTCCAGCTTTATGAACAGTATATGTAAAGGCTAGAAGTGCAGTGTTAGTACTATGGGAGGGATGGAAATCATGTTGTGTGGGGAACAGGAGTTCTTCCTGCAGGAGATAATTTAGCAATTATTTTTGAATACAGTTTTCAAGCATTTTGGAGAAGCGGGATAAGATTACTATAGGTTTTAAGGTAGTGATGTCTGTTGAATGTCCTCCTTTGTGCAGAAGGATAATGTGTGATTTTTTCCAGAGAGGGGGAACGTGGGATTCCTGGATTGACCATTTTATAAGGATTGAGATAGGATAGGCAATGCTGTTTGTTGCTATTTTAAGGTGCTCACTTGGAAGACCATCATCTGAAGTAGAGCTTAGAATGAGTTTGTTTTAAGAGTAGTTTTGTACAGGATGTGGGCACAGATTTGAAAGTAAATGTGGTTGTGATGTGATGTGATGTGGCTTTTCTGCAGGGTTAGGATTAGCTTTTGGGGAATCCTTGATTAGGGTTGCTGTATTATCTATGAAACAAAAGTTGAATTATTTTGCTGTTTTGAGTGGTAAGTTATTGGGAGAATGGTTAAGGGTGAAACTTAGGCTGAGGTGTAAAATTTCTTTAATGGCTGACCAGATTTTTTTAGGATTATGGTTACTGCTATTGTGAATGTTGTTAAAGTATAGTTTTTGTCTTCAATTCTTTGCTTTTTCGTACAGTTACAAAACATTCTGAAGTTTTTGAGATATTGTAGTGTTTTATATTCTTACTGTTCCTTCCAAGCATTTTCTCCATCCTGGATTAGCATTTACTATTTTTATGGATAGCCAGATTGCATTATTTGTTTTTAGTCTTTTCCATCTACAGGGTGTTCTTCATGTTAAATGTGCCTGCACTACACATTGACAATATCCTCAGTGAAAACATTCAAGAGCTAGGCATTGTGACAGAGCTCCTGCAGTACTGGAGTCAGGAATGGATGTAGTGACCACAAGCTATTGCACAATGACAATATTCTCAGTGAAAACTTTCAAGAGTTGGAATTGTGGTAGAGCTTCTGTAGTATTGGAGTCAGGGATGGATGTAGTGACCACAGGTTCTGCACTCTGAAGGAAGATGATGACTGAGTGGATGTGTATGTATGCACGTATATGTATATCTATCCATCCATCTATCCACAACCCCTTTTCCCATTTTTGCACATGGGGTTGGGGTGTCACTTCAACAATGACAATCATTTAGAGCCAAGGTTTACACCGTCGGTAGTTCTTGCACACCACACTCACACACGTACTCACACCTATGGCCAGTTTAGATTGTCCAGTCCACTTACTGCATGTCTTTGGAATGTGGGAGGAAAGTGGAGCTCCCAGAGGAAACCCACATGAACACAGGGAGAACATGCTAACTCTGCACAGAAGGAACTCCAGCTGAGAATCGAATCAGGAACCTCTTGCTGTGAGGCAACAATGCTATCCACTGTGTCACTGTGATGTGTGTATATATATATATATATATATATATATATATATATATATATATATATAGATATAGATATATGTGTGTGTATATATATATATATATATATATATATATATATATATATATATATAGATATATCAGAGCTGAATTTAGTCAAATCCATGTTTGGTCTACATCTGTATAGTCAACAAAATTTGGTTGACTACACGGATAGTCGACAGGTGTGTTAGAGCACACAGTTACCTGGGTTGGGAAAAATGTCTTTTCCACAACATTGTGCAATCTTGGAGTTAGTATTTATAATTAGCAAGTTAATTGCTCTGTGTATGTATAGTATCGTGTTGACATTCACACTGCATTATCGACGTTTTGTGGTTGACATTGTAGACATCAGCATTTGTATCTGTCAATAAAATTCATTAGACCTATACACAAAGGGTTATGATCGGGTCTCTGATCATAATCATGTTGTTATGTGTTCAAAACATGGATGCCAAGAAATTCACCTCAAGAGTGAAGCTTGAGAGGTGAATCTTGGCTTCCATGTTGAGAACACATAATAACTGGTGAAGACTGGTGAGACCCAATCATAACTCCTTGTAGTGCCTGGAGTTTTATCTACTTAATGTAATGCCAGTTAAAAAAAAAACAATAAAGTGAAGTGTTTTACTGGCTTTGAAAGCTGGTAAAGCTTTTAGCAAATGGTGTCGCACAGACAGCATGTAAATTTAATTGGATGAAAAGCAAGATGCAGTTTTTAAATACTGCTCTATACAGACTGACATCTTTAAAGTTCCATGGGCAGAATGTAAGGCAAGATATTCAGGGTCATTTCAGAGTGAAGGAACTTCCCTTCTGTGAGACCCAACCGTAACAGTAATTATGGGATGTGTAACAATTGATGTCCTGACTGAAATCATTATTGCAGTATTCCTGACGTATGACTTGTTACCAGTGACGTCTGCCCGGGGTACCATAGCTTTACCTTCCTAACGTCCTATATTTGACACATGATCTCAGCTTGTAAGCATAGGGACATATAGTCAGATGTACGTGCATGTACCTGAGATTATCCCACTGTCATCTCAAACACAGGTCATGCATCTGTCGGACTGATCACGTTTGGTTATTGGTACTGTTGCATCACTTGATCATTTTCTCAGATAAGTGCCCTATTGGGGAGCCTTCCTTTGCCTTTTTTTGCTTAAGCTGTTTTTGTTCAAATTTGTTAAATGTCAGCTAGGATGGGTAAGTGTGAGTGTGGTAGGCAGAAGCAATACTGTCTAGGCCAGGAACACAATCACAAATTTTATTCTGTTGGTCAATTATTTGCTCCCAAAACCCTTAGGTCAAGGCTTTCCTCTCTCAACACCTTTTGAGAAACTCAAGAGTCTTAAACACCTGTTCCAGTCCAAGATGTTGAAATCTGCATCCCCAGATGTCCCTCTCCCTCCTAAGAAGATGCTTAAGTGGCCCAGAATAGATATGCAGTTTAATGTTTCAGACACTGATGTACCTCTTGAGGTTGCAGAACTCGTGGTACGTCAGGTAACCTCTCAGTTGCCCACTGCTGAGACCTTGTTGGAAGCTGGTATGGCTCCTGAGGCCTTGCAGACTGCAAATATGTCCCATGAACCATGACTCATCATTTCACAGCATCCCTCAAATATTAGTTAAGGAAGAGATCCCAGGTAGTAGAAGTTAAGCAGAGTTCTGAACCTCCTTGTTTCATTCAGGCAGATGTCGTCCTCAAAAAAGAAAAAAAAAAAAACAAAAGACTAAACATGTGGCCTGTCCCTCGACAGCTAGAGAAAAGGAGTGGATAGATTTCTCCAAGGGCTTGTTCAAAGCAATGATGACATTGAACCCCCCCCCCCTTTTTAGATCTTCACAATCACAGACTACATTATTCTTCTCAAATACAATCTCCTGAACAAATCTCTTCAGATGAGGAGGACTCCCTGTCTCCAGATTCCCTTATTAAGGAAGCTTCCTTTGGGGAGACTATTCAAAACAAGACAAAACATTTTAAATGGCAATTCTCTCAGATCTCTGATGTATAGATGAGGTACTGCAGCCTCCTGAAAATGGGTACTCCTGCCCCTTCCCCAGTCCCTGCTATTCTTGAGGCCTTCCAAGATGCTTTCCAGTCCACTTCTTATGCGCCTGGCTCTCAGCCACCAGGCTATGATCTAAAATACATGTACTGGAATCCTGCGACAGACCCCTCTGCAGTGTCTCTTGCATCAGATAAGCCCTCTAAGCTCTTACCCAGTGCTAATGCCCTACCTACAGACAAGGATAATAGGGCTATGGATAGGTGGAGAAAGAATGTGTGCATTTTTTCCACCCTTGCTTTTAGGGAAATTAGCTACCGTACTGAAATGACTAAATATTTGATTTCTGTACTTCAGTCCTTGAACAAAGTCATGCTGGACCCTCCAATTTGCAGAATCAAAACAACAAATGCAGAATCTACTTTCCAAGGCTATGCAAATAGCCAGGCACAGCAGTAAGTGCAGTTACAATGCGGATGCTTCTTCTAGGGTAGCAGCCGCTGGGGCTGTCATTTGCAGATATGCATCATTTCATAACCAGCCTGTTCCTGTCGACTTCCCCTTGGACAAAGACCTGCTCTTTGGTCCTCAGGTTACCAGTTTATTCAGAACTCTCCAAGACCAAGGTAAGACTATGAAAGACTGCAGGCAGATTCTAATCTCCTCAGTTCCTGTTACCATAGAAACTACCCTACATCCTTCATCAGAAGGGACCTTAGGGCAATTTACAAACTGAGAAACCTTCAGTCCTCATAGGAAACCGCTATCTTGGAGGCTTCCCTCTGGAAATAAAATTCTGTGACTACCTTTGCAGCACCCCTTCCCTTTTTCTCAGTCTCATAACTTCTCTTTCCAAAAGACTGTCAGATGTTCTTCTTGTTTCACTCTTGCAGTCATCACTTGTGGGTTATCCCTGCTGGGTAGCCCTCGACAGGCATGAATACCAGTAAAGATTGTCCCTCCTGCGTCAGCTGTAGGTCATTAGTGGTATAAAGCAGGGCAGCTGACGCCATTATATCAGTCTTTCTTGACATGGAATTCAAAGCAGAAGCAGTTTGTGTGTGCGTCAGTCGGCCACTGCCAGAGTGAAGTAGAAAACGACTAAAGCTAAGTACCCCATTGGGGATCTTTTTCTTGCACTAACTGATGTCCAAAAAAGTAAATAATACCAGACTGAGACTTCCGTGACCTGTGTGTAACCTGTTTAAGCCCAGACCACGACTTCCCCAGATGTCAGTTCTGCACTCTTTTTAATGCTAGGACCATCCACCATAGAGCAGAGTTTGTAGCTAGACATTTCAAAAACAGTCCTTTGCAGTATGAAATGGCTTCCATCGATCAGCATACAGTGGATATCCCCAAAAAGAGAAAAGATAAAGAAAAGGACAGACCAGAAAAAGTTAGGCCTTCAGATGACTCTACCCTGATGTCAGCCACCAGCACAGCGGAATTCATTGCCTACGCAGCCCCTGATGCCCAATGCTATACCGCCGCAGGTCTCTACCGAGACCCATTCGGAGTCCGGTATGCCGCCGGATCAGACGAAATCTGCCGAGTTTTCTTTTGTCAGCCTCACGGTTGGGTCCGGAGCCACTCTGTAGGGACTGGCTTCTGAGGAGGCTTTTCGATTAATCAGTGCCAGATAAAGACCACCGGCCACGCTGCCGGCCACAGCCGCACCCAGCCCCATTGAAGCACTGAGGCCTAAAAGCAAGACCACTCCCAGAAAAACAGCTCCTAGTCACCGTCTTCCTCAAGCTCAACCTGCTCAGTCACAACAGCTTCTTAAGATAGCTAAGGATCTAATTACACTTAGAGGTAACCAGACTACCCCAGCCAAAAGGAAAAGGGAACTTTCCCCAGAGATTCTCTCAGAACCTGACACTGAAGAATCAGACTTTTTGGATTGAAACTATGAACAGCAGCCCCTTACCACCTTTGAGGATTCTGATGCAGAAGAATCCATTCCATCTGCATCCCCCCCGAGGACCTATCTTTTGGAGAGAACTTACACACCCTTAGGGAACACTTCCACTGGGAAGCTCAGGACTACCCCCAGTCTAAGAAGAGGCTAAGAGAGTTTCTGGACCTTCCCCAGCACAAACCCTTAGCCATTCTTCCCATTTTGGATGTAGTGGAGGATGTCTTTATGGAGTCTAGCCTCACAGCTGATGCCCTGCCTCCTGCACCTAGAAAGTCAGATAAGTACAACAGGGTGCCAGACACCCACAAGTACTTATTCAAAAATCCTGCAGCAGACCCAGAGGTCATCACCCAGGGACCCAAAGGGGCTAAGGCCAGTTCCTCCAAAACCCTATTCCTTCTGATAAGGATAGCAGAGCCCTAGACAGATGGGGTAAAAAAGTATACACCTCCTCTACCTTAGCTATTAGAGCTCTTAACTGCCAGTTCCATATTTTAAAATATCAGCAACATACCGTGGAACTATTAAAGCAGAAAATTTCCTCCTTGCCAGACAGTTCAACTTCCAGAAAGCTAGGGGAACTCTTACACTCCAGCTCCTAAGTGGCAAAGCATTCCCTCCACTGTGGATACAATGCTGTAGAAGCCTCTAGCAGGGCTGATGTTGCGGGGTCAGTCATTAGGAGACATGCATGGCTGAAAGTGCAACCTCTGCCTGATCATGTTAAATCCAAGCTCCTAGATGCCCCCCTAAATAAGGACCACTTGTTTGGATGTAAGGAAGAGGAGGTGATCAAAAAAGTGGAGGATAAGGCCAGATCAATGCAGACAGTAAAAGATTTCCTCCAGGTCCACCCTCCCAGATTCAGCAGGAACTTTCGCACCAAACACTGGTCCTTTCCTTCCCAGTCCAGGCCTGTGCAAAGGAAGGACGCAGGGACAGACCCCCCCCCCCTCTGCAGCAACTACAAGGATAGCAGAGGCCCAGATGATGGACCTCTACAACCTTCAGGGCAGGGAGTTCTAAGTCCACTCCCCTACCCTAAGGACTTGCAATGACTCTTCCTTCCCCCTCTGCCCCCCGAGGTTAGGAGGAAGGCTATCCCTTTTCAAAGATAACTGGCAATCCATCACAAAGGATCAGTGGGTACTAAAAATCATTTTCCAAGGATACAGACTCTCCTTCAAAGAGAGCCCAGTCTTAACAGGGTACCCAGACATACCAACAAATCAGCGGGCAGAGGCCCTCTCTGTGCTTAAGGAGCAGTGGAGCCTGCACCCCAGGAACAAGCCGGAAAAGGGTTTTATTCAAGATTCTTCCTGGTAGCCAGGAAAGAGGGCACTTGGTGTCCTATTCTGGATCTTTTCATACTAAACCTTTCCCTGCAAATGCCAAAATTCAAAATTATTACACTCCAAAAACTCTTACCCATGCTGACCTAAAGGATGCCTACCTCCATATCCCTTTAAGGGAGACTTGCAGAAGGTTCCTTTGCTTCAGGGCAAACTCACTCTGCCCTTTGGCTTATCTACTGCTCTCAGGGTTTTCACCAAGTGCCTGGCCCCTGTCATTGCCTTCTAAAGGCAGAAAAACATTCAGCTTTACCCCTATCTGGATGACTGTCTCATCCAGGCAGACAGCAGGGAAAAGCTCCTGCAAGACCTCAACTTTGTCCAAACCCTCTTTACCTCTCTGGGATTTACCATCAACAAGGAAAATTCCCAATCTGATGTTAATCTTCTTTCCAATCATCACTGATGGGTTTGGTTCCGAGCTCCTCAGAACCGTGTCAGCCTAATAGCAAGCTTGCATACACCAAAAACTCTAGAGTTAAGCCGCTACCCACAATGCCCTTCTCCCTGTTACCTCAGATTTCATTTGCCGCGTAGCCATATGCGTTTCACCGAGCTCTCAAGCTAATTGTTATTTTTCTTGATACTTTTTGTAATTTTGGATATTTATCCCTTATTTAGTCACATTCTAAATTTTTTCCCTTCTATTTCACTCGTTTTGCTGTTATTGTAACTTTCCTAACTAGCTCTACCCATAGGGTAATTCTTTTTACCATCGTTGGTACACCCTCTCGTTACTCTTGTGGTATCGCTTGATACCATCGCTGGTATCGTCTTTCCTTTTCTTCTTCCTTTTCGTGCCTTTTTAGGTGTTTAATATTCTTGTTAACTTGTGAGTAGTGTGTGTGTGTGTGTGTGTGTGTGTGTGTGTGTGTGTGTGTATGTGTGTGTATGTGTGTGTGTGTGTGTGTGTGTGTGTGTGTGTGTGTGTGTGTGTGTGTGTGTGTGTGTGTGGAAATCTCTGATAAGAAAGGGACTTCGGGGTTTAAACATTGCACCTCTTGCAATGGTAAACTCCCAAACAGCAAGACTCACAATGACTGTGTTTATTGTCTGGGGTTTCTCACCTCTCTGTTAAACCCCCTTGTCAAATTTGCTAAAGTTTCATTCAGCAGATGTTGAATGAAAGGAAAAATAAATTGATTTTGAAAGGCCTTCTCACTTCTCCTTTCTCAGAGGCCCTTTCTGTGTTGGAGGTCTCAACTCCTCCAATAAAGGACAAGAAATGACCCCATTGTGATCCCTCTTCACCGGCTGGTGATAGGAGTAAGACTCATAAACATAAGGCCAAAAAACTTCCTCGGAGCATAGACTTGCCACTTCGGCTCCAACTACTACTACTGCTCTAAGCTCTGCTCTGATTACTACTATGACTCAAGTCATGGACATTAGTGGATTCTCAGCGTCGGCGGCACCGTCTGCTACAGCACCGACCTTGCCTTTCACTTCAGCTATGGCACCGACCTTGCCTTCGACTACAGCTACGGCACCAACTTTGCATTTGACCACACCAAAAACTGTCCATACAATTCCTTTGGAACCAATGACATTGACTCCGAGCGCCTCTTCGGCACCGAGCCCTTTTACTACTCCACTGATTCCTTTGCTACCTGTCTCCAAATTAGAGACTACGATGCCACTAGCTCAGACACCATGAACGAGATTCTCCCTTTCCTTGGATCCATTCCTGGGTCAAATGTACAGTCCCTTTTTGGACTGACCCAACTCCCCTTCAGGAGTGTCCACGAGGTCCACCAGGAGTCTATCCGAACTTGATGTGGTGCGCCTGTTGGATCAGCTGTTGACAGCCAGAGGGATACCAAATGTTCCTAAGACTCATCCCCCTCTGGAACTTGGGTCTATCTCTCCCAGGACTCCGACATATACTCCTCCTTCGGACCCGTCAATTCTGATGCACATTGCTCCGACGTCCTTTGCGGAACCTTGTTTCTCGGCACCAACAGTGACTGTCACTGAGGCTTCGAGGCAACCCCTTTGGTTTTCAGTTCCGACGGAACTGTCCCATCCTCAGACTCATGGTTGGGGGACAGAGTCCTTGGTCCAGGGCACAGTTCCAAGTGTTTTATTGGTTCTGCCCTTGGATCCGGGGATAACATCTGCCCCGATCCTGCTTGAGGCTTCATCCTTGGGAGCGGGTCTGTCGGAGCGGGGTGTGACCCCGGTTCCGGCCTGCTTTTCGGGTGATAGAGAGGGTGCTTGCTTCGGGAAGCACTCTTCCGATGTTGGAACTTCACCCTGCTCCCTCTGAGCTACAGCTACCATGAGCCACCTCCCTGGGATGCTAGGAGGAGAAGCCGCAGGAAACCCCAGTTTGGGGTACCCATCTTTCCGAGTCTTCCTCAGATATTCCCACTGAAGAACCTCCTTGGAAGAAGGCATGTAAGAGGAAGCACGTAGACTCTCCTGAAGAGTCTTTGACAGAAGACACAGACTACGATGATGGGGAGGGGTCCCTACGGTCACCCCCAGATGATGTCTCCTTCGGAGACATCCTGGAAATATTAAAACAGAGGGATGGCTGGAAGCCCTCCAACCCTTCCTCGGAGGAATCCGTGTTCCTGCAGGCTTTTCACTCCCAGCCTTCTACCTCTTGGGTGACCCCACCTGCCGATGAGTTAATCCAGCTCATGGTGCAGCGTGCTTGGCAGAACCCAGACTCTATTGAGGCCATTCCCCGGAGACCTGATAAGATTCGTTCTCCCTGGAAGAGCATCCACACTGGTCCAGAGGTTTGCCAGTTGACGCTATGGTGTCGGCCACTAAAAAGGATCTAGCGGAAGAAAGTCCTGCTGTTCACCCAGCCAACAGGGAGTCCCGGGCTGTGGACAGGTTGGGAAAGCAAGTCTTTACTTCAGCAACCTTTGCTGTTAGGTCCCTGAACTACTTGGCACATTTCACGAGGCTCCAAAGAGATTTGTTTACCAAACTTTCTGGATCCCTCCCGGGTCAAGTATCTGATGAGGCACAGGACAAGGTTGCCTCTCAACTTGCCACCCTTGAATCTATTTCCAATTCATCCATGAGGCTGCTCTCCCATGCAACAAAAGGGGAGGCTAGAGCTGTGGGTACAGGCATAGTCATGAGGCGTCACGCCTGGATGTGGACTCCTTAAAGTCCTCCTTTTTGAACACCCCTATTGAACCATCTTCCTTATTTGGTTCTAAAGTGAAGGACATGCTGGCCAGGTGTGAGCAAGACAGAAAGACTCTGTCTGCCATTAGCCTACATTTTTCCAAGCCTCCTCATTCTTTTTCCAGGAACCAGAGGAGTGGGAAAATCTGGCACAAGAAATCTCAGGGTCCTTTCCATAATGCATGTGGTGAGGATTCCCTCAGAGACAGAGGGTGTTCCAGTGGTGTAAGATGCCCCTTTAGGGGCAGAGAGGGTCCCCAAAAGCAAGACTCCAGGGATTCCTTCTCTGGGCAGTCTTATCAACACTCCTGAAGCATTGCCCGATTGCTTTCCTCTGGTAGCAGTCGGGGCTCATTTTTCTCTGCACCAAACTGCCTGGTGCTCTTTTACAAATGATCGATGGGTGCAGAGAATAATCTCCAGAGGCTACTACATCCCTCTAACCTCCCGCCCAAAACCTACAAAGAACCTTCCCGATGTTCCACCCAATCAAAGGGAAGAAGCGGCTTCAGAGATAAGAAAGCTGTGTCAAAAAAGAGTCATCCAACCAGTCCCTCCAGACCAATGCGGATCCGGGTTTTACTCAAGATTCTTTTTAGTGCCAAAAAAGACCAGGGACTAGAGACCCATTCTGGATCTCAGCCATTTAAACCAATCAGTTGTACAAACCAAGTTCCGCATGGTCACTATTCAATCCATTCTCCCATCTTTAAGGGAGGATGTTTGGATGTGCTCAGTAGATGTCCAGGATGCATATTAGAGCATCAAAATGGACAAATGCTCCAGGAGTCTCCCTCGCTTATGGCTAGGAGCCAGTCATTACCAGTTCTGAGCCCTGCCATCCTGTCTCTCGACGGCCCCCAGAGTGTTCAAGAAATGTCTAGCAGTGGTGACAGCTCATCTGAGACTTCAAGGATTCCAGGTGTTTCCATATTTAGACGATTGGCTCCTCTCCGCCCCCACCAAGCGTCTTCTGACTATGGCCCTCTGATACACCCTTTCACTAGTGGAGTCCCTAGGCATCATTGTACACTGGGAGAAATCCAACTTAGAACCTACCCAACAGTTGGAATTTATAGGGGCAGTTTTCGATACCCGATCCTGCCTGGTATCTCTGCGGGCTCACAGACTTTAAAGGTTAAGATCGCAAGTGCATGTGATACTCTTGTCAAAAAAAGGTATCAGCAAGGGAAGTTCTCCAGGCTCTGGGGTCCATGGCTGCAGCCGTTCCAATAGTTCTTCTGGCAAGGTTACACATGAGACTGTTACAATGACTCCTATTGTGCCAGTGGTTTGCAAATAATCATCCCTTAAACTCACAGGTGCTCATAACCAACTCTTGCAAGCAAGATCTCCTCTGGTGGACGAGGCCAGATGCAGAACTTTGGTGTCACCCCTTTCAGACCCCTCAACCCAATGCCACTGTGACCATGAACGCTTCCCTGATAGGGTGGGGGGGCCATTTTCAGGGAAAGACAGTCCAAGGCATGTGGTCGAGCTTAGAGGTCAACCTGCATATCAGTGTTCTGGAGTTGAGTGGTGCTGTTAGCATTGCATGCATTACATCTGCTTCTTCCCCCTGGAACGAATGCAGTTCAGTCAGACAATATGTCAGTAGTCTGGTACATCAACAAGCAAGGAGGAATCAAAGCCTACCTCTTATGTTGAGAGGGGAGCCCTCCTGGACACGTCCACCCAAAGAGCCTTACTCTCTCCAGAAAAACAAAGTTTCCTGCCCCAATACTTCTCCCAGTTGGCTCACAGAACACACCTCACAGCAAGGAAGTTCCTTCAAGCTCTGGGGTTCATGACATCCTGCATCCTGTTGGTGCCCTTGGCCACACTATACATGAGAAAACTGCAATGGTACCTAAAAAACCTATAGTGCCAACATTCTCAGTCTCTGGAGTTACAACTGCCCCTGATTCCCTGCTTAAGAGAGGAACTCTTATGGTGGACAGAAGTCTGCACCCTGAACTAGGACCTACCTTTTCTAATTCTTCCCCATGGCCACACCATCACAACAGATGCCTCAGACAAAGCCTGGGGATCACACTTAGGAGACATGTGCACCCAAGGCATTTGGGACCTCAGGGACCTAGACCTACACATCAACCTGAAGGAAATGATGGCAGTACTCGGGGCTATCACTGCCTTCAAGAGCCACCTGAAACCAGGGGTGCTCCTCATCAAAACAGACAATACCACAGTCATGTGGTACATCAGCAAGCAGGGGGAACACACTCCTGCCCACTTTGTCATCTAGCCATGCATCTCTGGCAGACTGCCTTGATGATGGGCCTTCATCTGATAGCCCAGTACATCGCAGGGGAGCACAATACTCTAGCAGACCACCTTAGCAAAAGTGTCCTGAACCCCCACAAATGGCATCTTTGGAGGGAAACCTTCCTCTGCATCACTCAAACTTGGGGGACCCCAGAGGTAGACCTCTTCGCATCCATAGAGAACAGGCAGTTGGACCAGTTCTGCGCCAGGGAGTTCCACCCAGAAGCCTGGAAGGTGGACACTCTCTCCTTCCACTGGAGCAACCTGTTTGTCTATGCCTTCTCCCTCTTGCCAATGATCCCAAGGGTACTGCTAAAGATCAGGAAGGAAGGGACAAGAGCTATACTAATTGCTCTAAATTGGCCTAGGCAAAATTGGTACCCCTTGCTGCTCAGCCTGACCAAGGAGCCGCCCAGGAACCTGCCTTTCACAGAAGGACTTTTAACTGAAGAAAAAGGGTCAGTATTGCATCCCAATCTGCAAACATTCAGCCTATCCACATAGCTTATACCCCAAAGGCAGATACCAACCCACTGTTGAGCAAGCAGGTCCCGGATATAATTAAGGAGGCCAGGAGGCCCAGCTTCTCTCTGACTTTAGACTACCTGGCAGAGCTAGCGCAAAAAGGATTATCTTACTCTTCCATCAAAATTCACGCCTCCGCTATCTCTGCCCATTCCCATTCAGAGCAGCCTTTGTTCTCCCACCCCCTGCTAAAACAATTCCTTAGAGGAGGTATCGCACATCAGGCCACCTAGGAGGCCACCCACCCCTGCCTGGGACCAGAACTATGTATTGGAAAAATTAACCTTACCTCCCTTTGAACCAGCTGCCTCAGCAGAACTAAAACACCTCTCTTGGAATACCACCTTCCTGCTGGCCATAACCTCAGCTAGGAGGGTTTCTGAGTTGCAGGCACTCATGGCTATTGAACCCTTTATTATCTTCCATGCAGACAGGGTGTGTCTTAGAACTAACCCCTCTTTTATGCCTAAGGTGGTGTCTGGCGTAACATTGAATCAGGCTATACATCTTCCATCCTTCTTTCCTAACCCTCAGAACAGGGGAGAAAGAATCCTTCATTCACTGGATATGCACAGACAACTTAGATACTATCTGGATAGAACCAAGTTTCTCAGAAAGACTGACCAGATCCTGGTCAGCTTGCCCCAGGGGCAGAGGGGAAACCTATTTCCAAGCAGACTATTTCTAAATGGATATCCAACTGTATCCAATTCTGCTACCACTTCCATTGAAAAATTCCTCCCAAGCCTGTCCAAAGCCATTCCAATAGGGTAGCATATACTTCCACTGCTTTCCTTAGGGGGGTCCCTACCAAGGACATCCTAGAAGCTGCCACTTGGACTTCCATCCACACCTTCACCAAACACTACATATTGCCTCTTTTCTCCAAATCCCAGGCAGGCTTTGCCTCTGCAGTCCTCCAGGGCATGCTAGGTCCTTCTTAGAGCAGTGCAAGCCTGTTCTTTTATTCCTTCCCTTCTACCATCCACACTACTTTCAGCTTTGGGAATCTTCACATAAGTGATGATTGCAACAGTGAAACACGAAGAACATAGTACAGTTCTGTACACTTACCATAAATGTAGATGTTTGAGTGTATTCACTGTTGCAGTCATGTTTTAACTCCCTCCTTCCCCCTCTATTTCTTTCTCAGTTTCCTTCACACCTATCTATAGCTATGGGCATCCCCCAGGTTGGCCTTCCTCCGGCCTTCTGGGCAGGGCTCCTATAGGTTGGGGCAAGAAAAACTGATGTAATGGCGTTGGCTGCCCTGCTTTATACCACTGACGACCTGACATCAGTCCCTGGTGACCTGCAGCTGACGCAGGAGGGACAGTCTTTACTCTAGTATTCGGGTGGGCTGAGGGCTACCCAGCAGAGATAACCCACAAGTAATGACTGCAACAGTGAACGGACTTGAACATCTACATTTCTGGTAAGTGTAAACAACTGTACTTTTTTCTGGCCCAGTGAGAGATTATTACCCCAGACAGATGGATCCTGTCCTTCATGTCCTGGGAAAAGATTCTGTCTCTGAAAGGTATGCTACATCCTTCTCACAACCAGCTAACTCTACTTTCCCCATTATTCAGGACACCATTGAATAGAGCCCAAAAGACTTTGTAGGAAAATGATTCTACTCCAGAATCTCCCTAGTGTCAAGAAAAGAAGGACAATGGTGACCCATCCTAGACCTTTCTCTTCTAAATGCTTTCTTGAAAGTATCAACTTTCTTAATGCTCTCTCCATTCTCACTCTCTTGCCTTTCATTCTCCCTCAGGCCTTTCTAGTGTCTCTAGATCTGAAGGATACCTATTTGCACATATCTATTCTGCTTTCTTGCAGGAAACTCCTCTGGTTTTTATCTGGCTCCTCACATTTTCAATTTGATGCACTGCCTTTTAGTCTTTCCATAGCACAAAGGGTGTTCACAGTGTCTAGCTCCAGTGGTGGCATTTGGCCTCACCCAGGGAATTCAAATTTTTCGCTATCTGGATGACCCGTTGCTCCAAGTTCTCTCTGCAGGAGTCCTTCTCCAGGATCTAAACTTCACTGTCCAGCTTCTGCCAGTTTTGGGTTTCACAATCAACTACAAAAAATATCCCTCATGGCTCCTACTCAGGACTTGGTTTTCATGGGTTACAGACTGAATACAAAGAAAATGCATGCATTCTTCCCTCAGGAGAAGGTTTACAGTCTGTCCAATTCCTTCCTAAATCTTTCTCTGCAACACTCTGCAGAACAAGGGAGATGCAAAAACTCTGGGTTTCATGGTGGTCACCTTTCCTATGCTTCCCCTAGCCAGACTTCACATGAGGAAGATCCAGTGGTATCTGAAATTTGTGTGGTTCCCAACAGTTCTACCCCTTGGACACCATGATCCCCCTCCTTCCTTGTCTCAAAAATTAGCTACTTTGATGGAAGGAACAGGTTGATCTCAACCCAGGACTTCCCTTTACACGACCTCCTCCTGTTTAAATTGTTCACACAGATGCCTGGGACAAGGCATGGGGGACATGGACAGGATCACACCAGGTGTAGGGCAGATGGCAACCACAGTTCCTGAAGGGACATGTCAGTCTGAAGGAAATCAGGGCTCTTCTGCAAGCACTGCAGACCTTCTCCCACCTATGGAAACCCAAACCACCACTAGTGTACACGGACAACACCATCACTTGGTACATAGACAAACAGGGAGGCACTAGGTCTTACCAGTTTTGCAGGTTAGCACAGGAGGCGTGGAACGTAGCCACCCAGACTGACATTATCCTCACAGCCACATACATTCCCTCACAGAACAATGTGATGGCAGACTCCCTAAGCTACTCCTTGGAGGACTGCCATGAATGGACCCTAAACAGACAGGTTTTCCAAGCTATCATTCTTCACTGGGGCACACCTCAGATAGATCTCTTTACATCACCAAACAAGTATAAACTCCAGCTGTTCTGCATCAGGAAACCTTATTCCTCAGCTTGAGGATAGATTCCTTAGCTTCCCGTGGACAGGGAAGTTCCTCTGTGCCTTCCCCCCACAGCCTCTCCTCAAAAAATTATTCTAAAAGCACAAAAGCACCCAATCTTCTTTTACTGGCCCCCTTTTGGGTGAGATAACATTGGTTTCCCCTGCTGTTTCACAAGACAAAGGGAAATTACATGAAAATACCTTTATAACTGGACCTAATCACTCAAAAAAGGACTGCTTCTCCATCCATATCTTTCCTCACTCCACTTGACAATGTGGAAGATAAGATTTTAATCCCTCAGACATCTTTTCTCTGAGGAGGTTGTTCAAATACTGCAGGAATCCAGGAGACGCACTACTAGAAAATCTTACACAGCTAAATGAAAAAGATTTTCTTGTTGGTACCAAAAACACAGTTGTGACCCATTCTTATCACAGTTCCCTGCTATCCTACAGTACCTCTGCAAATGACTTAATTCAGGCTTGTCTTACTTTTCTATAAAAGCTCATCTCTTGGCCATCAATGCCTGCCTGCCTCTTAACCCCCCACTTCCCAGGGGAAGGAATACTTTTGCTCAGGGAGTTCTGTATCTTAGCCCACCAAGGAAACTCATATCTCCCTCTTAAGATCTCAGTTTTGTGTTGGAATAGCTTACTTTGCCACCCTTTGAACCAGAATGTTCTGCGTCTTTAAAATACTGCACTTAGAAAACTGTTTTACTCTTAGAACTCACCTCTGCTAGGAGAGTTTCTGAGTTATAAGCTCTCATGGCTATCCCACCTTTTCTTATTTCCTCAAGGACAGGGTGACCCTCAGAGCTAATCCATCCTTCATGCCTAAGGTAGTGAATGAGCTGTCCCTCATTCAGGCTAGTCACCTTCCCACTTTCTTTCCCAATCCAGAAAATAGGGGAGAAAGAATCTTACACTCCCTGGACATTCACAGACAACTGAGATTTTATCTGGACAAAACTAAATCCTTCAGGAAGACTGACCAGCTGTTTGTATCTTTTATGAACCCCAAGTTGGGCAAGCTGTTCTCCTAATAAATGATTGCAACTTGGATATCTAAGGCCATCACCTTCTGCTGTTCTCACCACAGACAGTCTCTGGCTTCCTGCCCAAAATCACATTTTACTAGGGTAGTGGCTTCCTCAGGAGGTTTTTACACGGTAGTAGATGCCAAATCTATCTTGGAAGCTGCTGCCTGGTCCTGTATCCACACTTAAAGACTACAAAATTGATGCCTTCTTTGTGTCCAGGACTGCCTTTGCTAGGTCTGTTTTGTCTAGGCTGCTGGACAGTTCACCTATTCAGAGCCAGACACCCTTCACTCTACATCCTTTAGCTCTGGAAATCATCCATATGTCAGTAATACTGCAACAGTGTTTTCATTCAGGACATAGTACACTTGTGTAAGAACTTAGCATAACAGTAGATATCTTACTTGTCACCTTTGCAGTATTCCTTCCTGCCCTTCTTCTCTTTTAAGGTTTAATTCAACCTTCTTCTTATCCATCTCTACTTTAACCTCTACTCTGCTACTGGGTCTATATTAGAAGACCGACTGTTTAGGTGACCGAACACCTAAACATCGATCTGCTAATATCGAACCGCACAATGTCGAACGTCCCAGGGAAACACGTCCCTCAGCCACAACACAAAAAACATTACATCTAAATTAAGTGTGGGGGGGTTTCACACCCCCCTAACTAAATATACCAACTCCGAGATCACTCAACAGTAGGGAAATAGCAAACTCCGGTGAACGGCCAAGGGAAATCTTTCCCTGTGTTAAATCGGCCATTCGCCATTTTTTGCTTTCGCTATTAGAACATCAATGTTTAGGTGTTTGATCACCTGAACATTCGGTCTTCTGAGATAGACCCCTGCTACTGATCTCCCTCTGTCAGTAGTCTTCAGGCTATTGGCTTGGAGATTGTCTGAGCTACACACTCATACATCCATCGATATAAGCATATGAGCTGAGGTTATATGTTGCACGTACGACCTCGGGAAGGTAAAGCTTTACTACCTTGGCCAGACATCAGTGGTGACAACCAATATGTCAGGAATACTGTAACAGTGATCAGCAGGGCATCTACCGTTAAAGTAAGTCCTTAAACAACTGTACTTTACACACTTCTGATAGTGCTGTTACGATCGGGTGTTGCTGTACAGGAGCATGTTACAGGTTTATCTTTTTTCTGATTTTTGAGTGTAATCACAGTAGTGCATGTGCTATAAATACATGCATATATGTATATACATATATATATATATGGCGGGATAAGTGAGTTAGGGTGGACCTTAGGGTTAGGGTTTGGGTCAGGGTTGTAGGTAGTTGTGTATGTGAGGTTTAGTGTGGGTTTGCAGGATTTTGGTGTGCTTGTGTTGTGTATGTGGTTTTGGATGGGGAATGTGTTTTGTTTGTTGATTGTGGTGTGTGAAGTGTATAAGGTTTGGGCATGTGGATTTTCGTGTTTTGTACTGTCGGTTATGTGGTTTGGTGTTGTGGTGTTTCGGTGAAGTCAGGTAGAACCATATACATATATATACACATACATACATGCATACATGCACACGCACATATACATACACACAAATGTACTATGTAGCGTTTCTTTCAGGCCACAAATTCCCTGTCTTTATGTTATTACCTTTGCTCTATCATATCCGTACTCTTTACTCAATGTTTAGTTAGTGTATACTCTCCATGTTCCATTCTCAGCCAGTTGGCTGTCTGTGAGATAAGTGCACCATAATAGTACAGCTTCAGAAGCACTAAAGATTACCAATTATTCTCAGTTTTGGTTTCCCTGGTCTGAAATGTTAATGTAACAATGTTGTTTCGTAGTTGGTGATTTATTTTTAGTACATAAGAAAATGAGTTGATGGAAACTTCAGAATGTATTTATTTTTCTTTTCAGATTTCTGCAGCAGGTGTAAACAGCCCAAAGGAAAGTCTCAGCGCATCAGAGAATACTGCCACAGTGACTTTGGTAAGTGATATTTTCATATATTTGAAATGTGGACTTTTTTCCCTGATACAGATGTCTTTAAGAATTACATATATATTTTACAAGCTAGCTTAGCTTGTTTTCTTATTTAAATGAGCTATTATTTTGTTTCTTTATTAGCAGGTGCCATAGTTATCTTAATGAAAGGGTAAATTGGTATCTGTGTAAACAGATTAGTTCAATAAAGTGGTTTGTTATATTATCTAATTAAATAATAATAGTTGCACATGTTATGTGTGTGTTAATGCATTAATTAAACTGATGTGTTAATTACATTTTTCTTTAATAGAAGTGTATTACTATTCATACTAGATTCAGCACTGAGTTCTTACTACCTGGTTAGTTGATTAAACAACTGATAATTGCAGCTTTTACAATTTTAACATAACTAGAACAAAATGAGAGTCATGGGCAACTTTAAAACTTCTTTTAGAGACCACACATTGGCAGCATTGATATATTTTTCATATATTTATAACAGAACATAACCATATTATCAATAACATTACTCCACAAAAAAATCAAAGGACAGTGACATTGATGGGCAAGATTTTGGGATTTCTAAACCACAAAAAATGTTTAAACTTTAAAATGACTATTTTTTTAACTCTGCATAGGAGACTCTGAGCTTAGGATAAATGCCTTCATTCATTGCATGATTCATGTATGCATATTGTCCCAGGAGATGTAACAAATGTCTTGAGACTCAACCGTAATGTTTTTTCATAAACAAAATAGGTGACAGGTTGGTGCCAGTTGTAGTTTTATCTGTTTCAGAGAAGACTAGCACCTAGTTATGTTCCTGAATTCTGGAGGGAATCTGTGGTTATTCCAATACCAATACCAATATGCATTAAGGCATCCCTGGTAGGGAACTACAGACCTATAAGTTTGACTTGTGTGCTAGGAAAGTTATTCAAGAGAGTCATCCTGAGTAAAATCCATTAATGTATCAGATTGGTCAGGTATGTAAGTCAACATGGATTTCTTCTCTAATGTAACGGAGGTGTTAAATCAGGAACTTTATGTCAGTACCCTCTATTTAGATGTATCCAAGGCATTTGATACAGTTCCACTTGATGACTACAAAAATAAAAGAAATAACGGCACCAACTGTAGTCAAAAATACGTTGATAGAAAACTGCTTTACTGCGTGAGCGCTTTCATGCAGAGAATCTCCGCACTTCTTCAGACAAACAGAAACACAGTGGCTACAGCTTAAATAGTTACAGTCTTAATCAGATAATTGAACAGTTAACTACAATTATTTCAACTAAATTGACCTTTTATATATAAAAACAATTGAACATTAAAAAGACTTAAATCATTCAATATAAGTAGAAACATTCCTATATAGCAAAAAATAGGAATGTATAAAACAACCAACACCATACTACAAATATAATGTTAACAAATACATACAAATACTAGTTCATGTGTCATAATTCATAAATTGTATGTCCTTAAATAAAATGTTTTCAGATTAAGATGCATATTTTTAATACCTAAAAATATTAACTTACAAGTTTCCTGATATTCTAAATATAAAAACAGGTACAGTTTTTTTGCCTATTTATACTAAATCTGTCAAAGTAACTATCTCAGGATAGCCTTGAGTTTTAACAAACATTTAATTGAGCAAAACTCGTTTAGACCTGGGTAAACTTGGGCATTAGTTTTTAATTGCCACAAAAGTTCTTGTTCTTCTAGTAACAAATTCCAAGGACCCCCTCTCTTATCTTTTTTAACCTGCTGGACTACCATAAATAAAAATTTGTGTTCTGTATACATTGTAATATGTCTTGCTAAAGCGTTCAGAGTGTTATTTTTTGTAATAGCATATAAATGTTCATATATGCCTCCGTCTTTCCAAAATAGAACGCGTTGCAAGTTTGACAAAGTGCTACATATACCACACCTTCAGTTTGGCAGTTGTATTTGCCATTAATGTAATATTTAACTCCTTTGATGTTAAAGGTATGTCCAGTTTTGATGTATCTACAATAGTGACAAAAACCACATTTAAACATCCCTTTTACGGTTAAGTGCTGTGGTAACGGTCTCTCCAACAGCGTTTTTAAACAAGGTGTTCTTTTGAACACCATTCTTGGCTTAGAACCACAACTCTCATTACATAGTGTGTCCTGTGCAATTAATTCCCAATTAATGTTTAAAATATTTCTAAATTCAAAAATGTGTTGATTAAACTGGGTAACCATACATGTATTATAATTATTCACCTCATGGTTACTGACCACTGTAATAGGTTGCTCAGAAATGGATTGACTTTCTGCATCCTGAACTGGTGTAAATATGTATCTTAATCTGAAAACATTTTATTTAAGGACATACAATTTATGAATTATGATACATGAACCAGTATTTGTATGTATTTGTTAATATTATATTCGTAGTATGGTGTTGGTTGTTTTATACATTCTTATTTTTTGCTATATAAGAATGTTTCTACTTATATCGAATGATTTAAGTCTTTTTTAATGTTCAATTGTTTTTATATATAAAAGGTCAATTTAGTTGAAATAATTGTAGTTAATTGTTCAATTATCTGATTAAGACTGTAACTATTTAATCTGTAGCCACTGTGTTTCTGTTTGTCTGAAGAAGTGCGGAGATTCTCTGCATGAAAGCGCTCACGCAGTAAAGCAGTTTTCTATCAACGTATTTTTGACTACAGTTGGTGCCGTTATTTCTTTTATTTTTGTAGTTTCGTTTGTTCATTTTTGAGTTTATGGCTAATCATAGCGGTATCCAACCATCGCAGTCATTGAGTACGTTTTTAACCAACACCGAAGCTGGTTTGCCTCACAACGAAGATAGCAGTATGGAAGGCAATCTTACAGCTTTGATTCAACGCCTTACCCAGCGTGTTGACGACTTGGCGTCACAATTCAACACTCGGTTTCCTGATATTACACCAGCAGTTCGACCGAGAACAGGGGTTAGTTTTTTACAAACCCCACTTGTTTTGCGATCTGCATCTGACACTAACACTGCGGAACAACTAAATACATCTAACAGCTCTAATGATATTATTCCCAATGGACAACCTCAAAGAAATGAGTCTATTGTTAACGTAGCTAACACTTCGGCAAATACGACAAGTAATTTGCCTGTCTACAAAGCTCCTTCTCTTATGGATTTTATTAAAGCTCCAGATAACATTTTTGGTAACAATAACATTCTCACAGACAATGTTGATCAGAATAATTTAAACAATAGCAACAATATTGTTTCGAGGCTAAAAGAATTTGACTCGACTCTTTTAAAATATAAAAAACTGCAAGCAGAAACCATTTACTTTCGGGAATGTATCAGTCAGAACATTGTGCCGAAAGGATTAAGACAGTGGAAATATCCTTCTGGAGTCATTAAAGACTCCATTTTCCACAAACAGCTTATACAATTCTTTAATCAGCAAGGTCTTAACTTTTTGGAATTACTTATTGGGGCTTATAACAACCAAATGATTGACCTAAAAACACAACTAGAGATCCTGGAAAAGGAAATTAAAGATGACAATGAGTTTATTCATTATGAATATGATTTTGGGCGCATATTCATTACTATCAACTTTTTGTTACATAAGATCAATGAAACCAAAAAACGTAAACTGAATAGAGACAAATTAGCCTATAATAAAAACATGGCATATCCGGATCCCCCTCTCTTATACAGTGCAATGGTACAATCTCAAACAACTTCCCATTCAAACATACACCACGGCTCTAATGGCAATAATGACCAGAACTCAGATGTTGATTTAGAGGAGTTTCCCCCGCTCCTAATGGATTCAGAGTTTCAGAGTGGAGAGCCTAATCCAGGTCCAAGAAGAAGTGAACGAATTAACGAGAAACAACAACGAAGCCGGAACGAGGGTGACAGAAGTACGTCCAACCAGTCTTCGGGTTTTCAGCAACAACGGAACTATCGGAACTCGAACTCATTCAAAAACAACAAGAAATCCCAGAACAAGAAATTTTACAATCGCCGCAAGAAATGACGAACTTTTTGCATGGTATGCCTGTAATTATTTACAACATTGGTAGAGACTTTAAAGTTTATAACTATACCACCTATGTACCTGAACAGGAATTCATTGAATTGTTAGCTAAAGGTTTCAATTTTGCTTTGCATAGTAACCTTAATTTATCACGTATTTTATGTGATTTGAAGTTATACACCCGTAAATTAAACTTAAATACCATGTTTAGAGGCAATGCTGACATCTTGAATGATGAAAGGGTTCCTAGTACTTATAATCCTCCATTAAATACACATATTGCAGCATTCGAAAAAGTTTCTGAAATGCATTTTAGAGGATTATTTAATAAATGTAATAATATTATACAAGACAACAACATGCATTATAGGAACTTGATACAAACAGTGAAAAGCCATCAGATAAGGGTAATGAAACCAGACAAGGGCGGGGGGGCAGTCTTAATGTATGACATAGATTACAATGGACATATGCAAACTATACTAGCTGGTGAGGACTATGAAGTTATATCTAGAAATGAACTTAATCAAGCTCTTCATAGAATTAAAAACACTTTAAACGATATGTTCATTGAAGGAAGCCTCACCACTGAGTTATATCATTATTTGGACATGGCAGCCCCCCGTTTACCCATTATGTTTGGTGTTCCCAAACTTCATAAAGGTTTGGTTAACCCATCTTTCAGACCCATTATAGACGGCAGGCAATCTATTACATATGCCTGTGCAAAATGGGTCGATAACAAGCTTAAAAATATTCTGGCAAATGAACCACAGATTTGCATTGATTCATGGCATGTGTTAAAAAATCTCAATGCAATTCCTTTTCATGATAACTATGTGTTCATGACAGCTGATGTCACTAATCTGTATACGGTCATCCCACAGGACACAGGCATTGAATGGGTTAGGGATTTCCTTTTACTCAAAAGTATAGATGGGGCTGAAATTGATCTAATAATAGCATTATTAGAATTAGTACTGAACAATAATTATTTTTTGTTTAAAGACACCATCTATTTACAAAAAACTGGTGTCGCGATGGGCTCGCCTTGCGGCGGCTCATTCGCCAATTCTGTCATGGCGTTCTGGGAAAGAACATTCCTGTTTAATGATCCTACTTTTAAGGACATCGTCGTATGGTATACGCGATACCAAGATGATGTTTTTATGATAGTCAAAGATTGTGATGAAAAAATTAACACACTTATGCACAACATGAATTCCTTTACTTCATTCTTGGAATTTTCTTTTGTCTCGGACAAGGTTTCAATCAATTTTTTGGATATTTCTATTAGTAAAGATTTTGACAAAAAATGCTTTGTTACTAGTATATATAGGAAAAAGCTATACAGTAATTCACTGTTACATTTCACTAGTAACCATCCGTATACACAGAAAAAAGGCATTGTGAAAGGCCAATTGGTGAGGGCCACTAGAATGTGCTCTAACGATGATTTATTTAACCAAGAATGTGATTTGCTTAAACAGATGTTTCTGAATAGAGGTTATCCAAGTAAACTAATTAACGATTTAACTAAGGAAATCAAATTAAAACGTCACAATGGTTTACTTTTACCTCTTTTAACGAACCAGAACATTGTTACACCAGTTCAGGATGCAGAAAGTCAATCCATTTCTGAACAACCTATTACAGTGGTCAGTAACCATGAGGTGAATAATTATAATACATGCATGGTTACCCAGTTTAATCAACACATTTTTGAATTTAGAAACATTTTAAACATTAATTGGGAATTAATTACACAGGACACACTATGTAATGAGAGTTTTGGTCCTAAGCCAAGAATGGTGTTCAAAAGAACACCTTGTTTAAAAACGCTGTTGGAGAGACCGTTACCACAGCACCTAACCATAAAAGGGATGTTTAAATGTGGTTTTTGTCACTATTGTAGATACATCAAAACTGGACATACCTTTAACATCAAAGGAGTTAAATATTACATTAATGGCAAATACAACTGCCAAACTGAAGGTGTGGTATATGTAGCACTTTGTCAAACTTGCAATGCGTTCTATTTTGGAAAGACGGAGCGCCCTTTGCGCCAACGCATATATGAACATTTATATGCTATTACAAAAAATAACACTCTGAACGCTTTAGCAAGACATATTACAATGTATACAGAACACAAATTTTTATTTATGGTAGTCCAGCAGGTTAAAAAAGATAAGAGAGGGGGTCCTTGGAATTTGTTACTAGAAGAACAAGAACTTTTGTGGCAATTAAAAACTAATGCCCAAGTTTATCCAGGTCTAAATGAGTTTTGCTCAATTAAATGTTTGTTAAAACTCAAGGCTATCCTGAGATAGTTATTTTGACAGAGTTAGTATAAATAGGCAAAAAAACTGTACCTGTTCTTATATTTAGAATATCAGGAAACTTGTAAGTTAATATTTTTAGGTATTAAAAATATGTATCTTAATCTGAAAACATTTTATTTAAGGACATACAATTTATGAATTATGATACATGAACCAGTATTTGTATGTATTTGTTAATATTATATTCGTAGTATGGTGTTGGTTGTTTTATACATTCTTATTTTTTGCTATATAAGAATGTTTCTACTTATATCGAATGATTTAAGTCTTTTTTAATGTTCAATTGTTTTTATATATAAAAGGTCAATTTAGTTGAAATAATTGTAGTTAATTGTTCAATTATCTGATTAAGACTGTAACTATTTAATCTGTAGCCACTGTGTTTCTGTTTGTCTGAAGAAGTGCGGAGATTCTCTGCATGAAAGCGCTCACGCAGTAAAGCAGTTTTCTATCAACGTATTTTTGACTACAGTTGGTGCCGTTATTTCTTTTATTTTTCCACTTGATGACTGTAATGGAAATGGTGAAGATGAACATTAATGGATATGTAACCAACTGGATAAAGTCGGTTGTATGACAGGAAATATTACATGAGAATAACTGATGCTTACTTGGATAAGGTAGTTATTAATAAGGGAGAGAGTCATGATTGGGCCCCTTCTTGTTTAACATCTTCATGTCAACAGTGCCAGTTAGTGAAAGGGTGTAAATTAGTAAATTCACTGCTGATTCTATGACCGGGACTATAGTTACGAACACTAATGACCATAGAAGAAAGCAACGGTACCCGGACTCAGTATTGCACTGTTCATCATCACTAAACGCAGTGTCTGTATGTTGCAAAGGACAGTAGACAATACCTGTATGCAGTGGACAGTGACTTGCTACTGTCCGCAGAAACAGTGAAAGATTTGGGGGTGCTAATTGATTGCTCTTTAAAGCTAGATGCCAGTGGAGCATTGGTCATCAAATGTTACTTTATCCTCTGTGATCTCTTATGTACAACACTGTAATGATGAAAGGAAGCAATATTGCCTGTTTGTAGAACTTGTATAAGAACTACTATTAAATACTGTGCCTCAGCTCACATATACTATCCAAACCACCTTGGGAAGCTAAAAACAGTGCAAAATACACTAACAAGGAACATTTAAGTTACCCAGAAGGATTGCAACATCTAGGGCTCTACACCATAAGCTATAGAATAGAGATGACTTGATGATGATGTTCAGGTGCTTTAAAATTGTTGAACTATCAGGTACCCTGGACATTACATTGAGTTCATGTGAACTTAATGTCAGAAATAGAAATTTGTTGGTAGTAATGCCTAATACTCAGAGCACGATCATGAGAAGATGTTTACTGTGTAGGGCTGGAGGACCGTGGAACAAACTGCCATTAGATGTTAGAGTAGCCCCCATACATTAAAACATTTAGAATTTTAGCAGACAAATAGGCTGATACAATAAGGTACACGATTCATTATTCAGCAACAGCAAGCTGCATGCTAGTCTCACATGAGGCTGTGGGCCTGTGTAAGAGAATACAATGAAACACTGAAACATGTTTTTGAAAGCTAACAGAAAATATATCTACATTTTGCCTTCATCTGTAAATGCTGGTATGAAAAAACACTGGCAACTTCAAAAGTCTGCTTTCTTGATTTTGGAGTAAAGTTAAGTGAAGTAGAATCAGTTGCATTTCTAGTTAGGTTTACTCTGCTGGCACACCAGGGACAGGACTCATACTCAAGTTCTGTGGTATGCAACATGCTGCTGTGCAGGAAGCAACCACACACAGACAGGTTGTGATTCATAGTAGCAGGTAGCATTTGGTGGTAAGGAAAGCAACCTGACAAATGGTGTACACAAACACTAGTGTTTGTTTATTTGTTTCTTTCGGCTTTTCCCGGTTAGGGGTCGCCACAGCGGAACTCCGGTCCGCTAATGATTGGCAGTAGATTTTTACGTACTGGCTTGCTGGGCCTAACGCACAACCTTCAACGAAGGAACACCCATTCACGCATGTCGCCACACAGAAGACGCTCTAACTGAGAATCGAACGGACAACGCCTAGTGTAATGACATATAAATGAAGGCATGCCGTCTAGTGAGTGCATATTAAGATGAAATGTGTGCCTTTCAAAACAGGTCATGATCTGTAGTCATAATATGGATTAGACACACATGAAGTTATGTTTTACTATAAGAACAGCTTCTGGAGTTCCAAGAAGCAAATTTGCTTAGAGCAGAAGCATCATTCATGAACAAGCACTTGGTGACTATAAGTGCTGCTACCTCTCATCCAGTAGTGTGGTGTGACAGGAGGTGGCATGAATGAAACTAGTACTGCCAGCAGACTACATACCACCAGCTAACTGACCATCAGATGACAGACCATTTTTATGTGGACTGAGATGTACAGTCATTGCTTGATACATGTCACCCACATGATAGGAAAGAATGTTTAGACTTCTCAAGCTGGTGGACAGTAAGATATGTGTAGCTGTCACCATACTTTCTGCAGGGACCTTCCAGAGACAAACAAGGGAATGTTGGATATATCACAGGTATCTGCCTGCAAAATTCTCAGTATGCTTCATGGGGTCTACTTCACATAACTGAACGCTCAATTGTTCGATATTCATATGGCTGAGACCATATGATCAAACATTTGAATGTTCGAAAATGTGAACTAGACCCATAAAAATAAAAAAAAACACACATTAAACTGCACCCCCCTACTTAAATATACCAACTCCGAGATCGCACTACAGCGAGAACAAGGGAAATCTCCCGGTCCGCGCTGCATGTGATTTCCCGTTCAGAATGTCGGTATTTCAAAACTACGAACATATGGTCTGCGATAACATGGGTTTCGAAGTTTTGAATTTTGGCATTCTGAAGGGGACCCACTTTATGACACATTACTTCTATACTTGGATGAGCATACATACCTCCCTTGCACACCTGGGGAGACAGCCACTAACATGTTACTTCTTTAACATCACTTCCCTCCCTGAAGCACCAGGTGCTATAGATTGCACACATGTGATAATAAAGGCACTACCTGATGTCCATGGACAATGATAGGTCAGTAGTCCATGGACAATGAAATGTTAGTAGGAAGCGACTATATTTCATCAACTGCCAGGCAGTGTGCTATACACACAGGTTGATTATCAATGCATCTGTACAGCACCCTGCCAATGCCCATGGTTGTTCTTACATATGGTGTACAAATCATCTGTATCACTGCTTTCTGAACGTGGAGCAGTGATATAGATGGTTTCTTTATAGGGAAAGTCCACAGGGCCACATAGTTGGTAAGTGCAGAGACTGTGACACACACACACACACACACACACACACACACATATATATATATATATATATATATACATACACACACACACACACACACACACACACACACACACACACACACATATATATATATATATATATATATATATATATATATATATATATATATATATACATACACACACACACACACACACACACACACACACACACACACACACACACACACACACACACAAACACACACATATATTTATAGCCAGGAGAATATGTACATGCCCTACCCACTGAAGCTCTGCTTGGTAACACTTATAAGGAACTCACACCGCATCACTGAATAGCAGGATACCCCCATAGATATGCACACTAGAAACATCAATACGTGTGTGTTTGGCCTGCTGAATGCATTGTTCAACTGGTTGAGTATGTCTGGGGGTGCTCTACAGCATGTCTCTGCAGCTGATTTATAGATGTTCGTGGCATACCGCATGCTGCTTAACATGATTACCAGGAAGTATGTAGATCAGTCATCTGTTCAGAAAGTGTCTGAATCTGCTGTAGCTAACACTGTCACAGCTAGCACACCAGTAGCATCTAATGAGCAGCATGCAGTAGCCACTTCACAGCCACGGAGAATGATTGAAATGGTAAAATGGCAGTGTGTAGTCCAAGCGTATATGCCTATAACAGGTACACAGTGAGAGTGCAGTGTCACACAGAACACACATGGTGCATGCAGTACTAGTTAAATACTAGTTAAATACTATGCATGACAGTGCATGCTCAAAAAAAAACCTAATAGCAACCTTAAGGTATTATCGCTCAATGCTAGGAGTTTCAACCAGAAACTCCACTCCATACTCTCCTCACACTGGTAAATATATCTGTGCCATTATCAAGACCTGGTTTAAAGCTGCAGAAATTACTCTGGCAGTGCAAGGCTACAGTGGCTTCCACTCATTTAGGCCAACAGCAGCACAGACAGGGACTAATGGTGGAGTTGTCTCGACCTACATCAACAAAAATTCAACTGCAGGTTGGTTAAACAGGATGATGCCCTGGAGTTCATCCACATGCGAGGCACTATAGATAGAGTCCTTTACCATATCCTAGCTATCTATAAGAACCATCTATGCCCCAAGAATCACATAACTCATACCTAGACCTACTGGAGACGATCATCTTCCAAGCAAATACCCTATTCATGGGGGACTTTACCCTTTATAGATTGGGAAATATACACTGCCTGAAACTGAGTAGATGGAAAGAGTATTTTGAGAGGCTGATGAATGAAGAGAATGAGAGAGAGATAGTGAATCAGAAGAGGATGAAGAATGGAAAGGCTGTTGGCCCAGATGACATACCAATGGAAGCATGGAAGTGCTTAGGAGAAATGGCAGTGGAATTTCTAACTAGAATGTTTAATGACATTTTGGAAAGTCAGAGGATGCCTGAGGTGTTTTGGTACCTATCTTTAAGAATAAGGGTGATGTGCAGAGCTGCAGTAACTACAGAGGGATAAAACTGATTAGTCACAGCTAAGGTTAAGAAGGGAGGTGATGATTAGTGATCAGCAGTATGGTTTCATGCCAGGAAAGAGCACTACAGATGCAATGTTTGCTCTGAGAGTGTTGATGGAGAAATACAGAGAAGGTCAGAAGGAGTTGCATTGTGTCTTTGTAGACTTGGAGAAAGCATAGAGTTGTGGTATTGGCAGAGAAGTACATAAGAGTGGTACAGGATAGACAGTGGTGAGGACTGCAGTGGGAGTGACAGATCCGTTTAAGGTGGAGGTGGGATTACATCAAGGATCAGCTCTGAGTCCTTTCTTATTTGCAGTGGTGATGGACAGGTTGACAGATGAGATCAGGCAGGAGGCCGCGTGGACTATGATGTTTGCAGATGACATTGTGATCTGTAGTGAGAGTAGGAATCAGGTTGAGGAGACTCTGGAGAGGTGGAGATATGCTCTAGAGAGCAGAGGAATGAGGGTCAGCAGGGCTAAGACAGAATATATGTGTGTAAATGAGAGGGAGGGTAGAGGAATGGTGAGGATGCAGGGAGTACTTGGGATCAACAGTTCAGAGTAATGGTGAATGTGGAAGAGAGGTGAAGAAGAGAGTACAGGCAGGGTGGAATGGGTGGAGAAGAGTGTCAGGAGTGATTTGTGAGAGTGAAAGGGAAGGTCTACAAGAGTGTAGTGAGACCAGCTATGTTATATGGGTTGGAGACAGTGGCTTTGACAAAAAGGCAGGAGTCAGAGCTGGATGTGGCAGAGTTAAAGATGTTAAGATTTGCAATCGGTGTGACTAGGATGGATAGGATTAGGAATCGGTATATTAGAGGGTCAGCTCATGTTGGACAGTTTGGAGACAAAGCAAGAGAGACGAGATTGCATTGGTTTGGGCATGTGCTGAGGAGGGATGATGGGTATATTGGGAAAAGGTAGGAGGAAAACAGGAAGGCCTAAGATAAGGTTTATGTTGGTGTGACAGAGCAAGATGCAGAGGATAGGAAGAAATGGAAAGAGATGATCGAATGATGACACTGCCTGAAACTCGCTGGCACAACGTTTCCTGGACTTTATTAACACAAACACCCTGGACCAAATAGTGGACACTCCAATCAGAGGTTAATATATACTGAACCTAATACTCATCAACAAGGGAGAGCGGTGCTCCCCCATGTGTCATATCCTCACTTTTGAGATCAGATCACAAAGGTGTCTCCTTCAATATAAAAATCCACTCTGAAACCCTTACTAAACCTGTAACAGAAACTCTTCTAAAGGTAGACTATATCCTATCGAGTGACAGTTTTTCAAAATTCAGTATCCCCCCCCCCCACCAAACCCTGAGATCACAGCTATTTATGCAGAATTGTTCACAGAAACCCTGTACAAGCATTTAAATGGCTTCATTAAGGCTGCTGTACCCACCAGACATATACCCATAAGAAACACCAAAAACAAACCACACTGTTGGAATCCTAACTTTAATAGGGTAAATAACAAAAGGGAAAAAAGTTGTGGCCAAAATCTGTAGGAGCTACTCTCATAAAAACAAGAGCTCACTGATTAAATTAGTCAAGAAACTAAGAAGATTAATTAAGTCCAACAAGGCCAACTATGAGGCCAGGATAGCCTCTCATGCTAAGGACAACCACAAGGCCTTCATCAGCTATGTTCGGAACCTTAAGATAATATACAGCAGTGTGTTGAATTGGTGGTAAATGGCACCACTTTCACTGAGCAGGGAGACATAGTGAATCTGCTGGCTGACAAACTTATCAATAACTTCAACTCCACTCCCCCACCAGTAACCCTGTGAAATCCCTCCTTGCCCCCCAACTGTCAGCAGGGAGAAGGTCCTGATGGTGGTTGCCAAGTCTAGAAACACTGCCTCATTGAGTCCTGACAATATTCTGGGTTGTTTCTTAAATAGCTTAAAACATGATTTGTCAGGAACACTTGAGACACTTTTCAACTACAGCTTCAAAACAGGTTACGTGCCAGGTGAATGAAGGACTGCAGGGGTCATCCCTCTTCAGAAGGGTGGCCCATCAACTGACCCCAGAAACTACAGACCCATCAATCTGGCAAGTCTAATATGCAAAGCCATAGAATGAATTATCATAAAAATGATCGGCAAGGACATTGGCAACCTACAGACACTGGACCCATCACATTTTGGCATTGAAAAGGGAAGGAAGGTCTTGCCAACTTAAACCCGGTAGATGTCTTTGAGAGGGTCACCAAGTCAATGGATAAGGGGAAAATAGTGCATACCACCTACCCTGACCTGGGTTAAGTGTTTGGTTTGATACCCCACTCAGGTATTGTTGACAAACTCACCGACCTGGGCATAAATCTCTTCAAAACTTGCTGGATTATCAGCTGGCTCACAGATAGGACCAAAGAAGCCAGGATCGGGGAGACCACCTTCACCAAGAGACCAGTAACTAGTGGAGTACTCCAGGGCTCTGTGCTGGGCCTGCTTCTGTTTGACATCTGTTTCTCAGAAGTCAAAGCTAATGTCTAGGGCCTATGGTTCACCAAGTTCAGAGATGACTGTAAACCGAGAGCTGCCCTAGATTCCACTGATGACACTAATATCCTGCAAGAGGGTCTAACACAGACAAATGATTGGTGCCAAATCCACTGATTAAAACTGAATGCCAGGATGTGCATTATAGTTCCCTTTGGGAAAACATCCACTCAAGTTAATTACTCCCATCGATAAACACCCCAAATAGTTGACCGAGTAGTTAGGGATCTGGGAAAATATGTAGACAGTAATCTGGCCTTCGACCAACACATAGCCAAGATAGTAAGAAAGTCATTCTGTGTCACCCAACTTATAAGTAAAGGCATGGGATCCAGGTCCTTGCAAATTACAGTACCATTTTACTTGGACATTATCAATCACAGCATTGAATACAGTTCTCCTTTTAGCATATACCTTACCAGATGTTTACAACAGCTGGAATGCCCACAGAGGTCCCACACCTAGAGAATCCAGGGTACTTAATACACTGCCCTACATTGATTACCTTAAAGCCCTATCTCTATACTCAGTCTGCTACAGGTTACTGAGAGGCAATCTGTGCCTCACATACAGGACATCCTCAGATTCCACCTTGATGGATGTTTTGCACATCTGTAAAAGGAGCAGCATCAGAAACACTAGATCCAAGGATTTAAACTTTGCCTGTCTCATAAATAGAACATGCTGGCAAGACTGATATGTGTCTTGAAAGATCCACATGCTATGGAGTAGGCTGCCCATCCATGTAAAACAGAGCTCATTCCTGACCCTATTGAAATGTAACCTTGACCACTGGATTGGAAATCATAAATTCATCCCTGGTCTGACTGCCAAGTCTCTGATGGACAGAGGCTGACAGTAAGTAAAATATTACCTAACCAACATACCCACCCACCACAAATTCCTCCTAACTGACATGCCTGTACTAATAGACACTCAAGGTACATGAAGACAAAATTTGTTTGGTTTTGCATGGCTAGGCTTCTAAAGGTCCAGGTGGTCTTTAGCCTAGTATATACTTATGAACCTATAAGTCATAGTCTGCATTTGACATCTCCACTTACACCACTCAGGATCATGGTTGTGTTGGGTTATAGGTGCCATCATTAGCACTAGTGAGAAGGCACACAATGACATGTCTGACATCACAACATGGATTGGGAGCATGTCACCAGAGGCAGAAAATGTTTTTTTTTCTGGCAAGGAGCAGTCTAAATCATACAGTGCCCTCATATGATAGGGAGAAGTGTCACTATGGGACTGTGACTAGGAAGGGATGACGGCGTGAGGCTTTGAGGATGAGTGCCATTGTATGACAATGATCTCTAGACACTGCACTGGCCTTTTGTAGTGAGATTATAGGTCTTCTCAGTCAGAGAGGTTATGTTGAAGTGGGAATGGAACCTGTCTGGATGCCACTGGAATAGTCTATTATCACACACAACATGGGGTGGGGCAGTGAGAGACCCCCTATACCTGCAGAAGCAGTCTGTGTACCCTATGATGGCCTCCCAAAGTGACCAACCCATGTGCATATCCACCCCCAACAGTAGACAGCACTACTGGACAGGGAAGTTATGGTGGCATTTGTCATCTTCTGTTTGAAGGTAGCTATGGCAGGAGCATGTGTTGACATAATCATCATGAGTGCTAGATTGGTGTCATCCGTGTATTCCATGGCCTCACCAAGGTGTTGCCAGTGATGAGTGACAGCCTCACTAAAGCCATGCCCCAACTCTTTCTTGGACATCTGTTAACTGAGTCCTAGCACCACCTGTATGTCAGGGACAAGTTATGAGATGTAATGGTACTGGGAACCCTTGCTGGGCTGCCATGTAGTGGGTGTATCCACATCTGAGGGAATGTACTCCTCTGCTTCTGCAGGCACATGGGGAGCACTGCTGGTACTTTCAGTCATGGGGAGGTGCCTCATGAGGATGGTGAGCAATCTGACTGCACAGCCAGTAGTTTAGTGTGGTCAAAGCTATACCTTTACCTTGAACAAAGGTTGGAGGACCACCCAGTAGGGAGACAGGCAGTGTGTCTGTGTTCCATCTGTTTGTGACTTGATCCATGTCTTGACATCATTGTCATATCCTTGATACATATGAAAATCAGCCTGATGTCCAGAATCACCCTGTATAGGTATCACCATAGCAGTGGTTCAGCGTATGAGAATACAACTCAAAACAGAACAGAGTGAATCAGATTACTTTGTCTACGTATGAGGCTGTGTGTTATGCATGCAAATAATAATACACAGTATACATAGAACGGACAATGCCTGTCCTCTGTGCCTATGTATGGGAAACTTATCTAGTGGTAACTCGTGGCCTGCCATCATATAGTGCATGGCTGATATGCTCACATGTGTTACAGTTACTAACCTGAGATATGTGAGGGGGTCCATTTCTGGAACCTGTGGATAGTTATTTAGGTATGATATCCTTGCCTTCATCATCTCAGTGACAGGATACTTAGAATCCTTTTCAGTTAGTCATGTGTTGGGACATGTTCATCTCCGTGGCTGACCTCTCTGCTACTCTGCTGTGTACAGTCTTGCAAATACTCCTTATACTCCTTATAATTTTGGTGAAATGCCTCAAATAGTGTTATGCAAATCTGCCCACCAGCAACACTGATATTATGAACCACTGTCTCTCAGATGTGATCCTATAGATGCTGGTGAGCACCCCATCTCCCTAACAGATAGTGCCCAAGGGTCTTGGGTGCCTTTAGCAGGCTGACATTCTCAGCTCAGTTGAACTTGTTCAACCTCTGCTGTCTGCCCCTCTGGAGGACATTAAGACATCTATGGAACAAGACATATGCTTATAGACTGGTGGCTGTTTGGGATAGTAGGCTGTCTATTACTGTGGGTTGTCATAGGTATTCACAACCGTACTGGACAAAAATAGAAATGCAGTAGCTGCCATGGATATACAATGCTATAGGCATGTCTGGTAAGGACAGACATCTACAGCTGGGGTGACTGAAACACAGAGGCCCGCAGGGATATGCAGATGAAAGTGTGGGCTTCCCTGACTGTACGGCTTGGGAACACTAATGTAGTAATGTGATGGCGGGCTCCTTTGGAATGATATGGGGGTTACACTTCCTGGACCCACAATAGTTGTTCACACAGTACAGGCTTACAGCACATATGTGAAGTATATGTGGGATATTTTAAGGATAGGCAGGCCTAATGGTGGGCTGCCTTCCCTCATCTACAGCATAGATATGCCTCTACATATTTTGGTTATAGTCTACATGCATGTACTCATTGCAAATAAACAGTAGTGCAAATTAATGTGTGTACCTGCACTCTATTCCCAGGCGAGATTCAAATGTGTAGCACATCAGAAATATACCTGTTCTCCACACTCCTGCAGAACACTGTGTAACATCTCAGGGCTATGTCCTATGTCTTTTGAAACTCTGCTTCCAGGTGCTGGATAGGTAGTTCTGCTGCTCGTTTTTTAGTGTGCGATTTGGCAGTTAAAATGGCAGGCCGTGCACTTGCATGGCAGGCCATCCACTTGCATGTATGCAAATGACACTAAGTTCCACATATGTCTATGAATCTTATTGTATTATATATGTATTATATATTATTGTAATATAATGTATTTTAGTAAAACACAAGGGTGATAGAAATGTATTGTGATTAAAGGCTAGTACATGCTGTCGGCACATAAACATGTGTCAGGCTTCTTGGTTGTTCTGGTTTTTGCTGCTCAAGATTCAAAAAATATGTTTTCAGCATGACTTCTAGGCCATTATTTTATTTTATAGGATATTTGTGGCAATGGCTGCTGATGCTAATGCTTCTTAGAGAGCACATGTCTGATGTGCCAAGGAGAGCAAGATAAAGCACCATCTGCTGCATAGCCATTTCAGGGAGTGTCTGTTGGGAACCTATCAGGGTCCATTTCATAAGCTAATGACTGGGATGTGCTGCTTACTGACACAACTGACACCCTCAGGGCTGTTGAGCAATGCCGGCACTAGTATGATGACCTATGTTACCAGCACCCTGAAGATGTCAAGTAGTGAAAGTGGAGGTTCATAGGAGAGGCCCAGACAGTAGAGTAAGTGTTTTTAGCATCTACATTTTTCAAAAGTGTACTTTTAACCTTTTTTCCTGCCTTTCAGAGCTGTGTTCCTAATAAATACAATTTCCTTTGACAGATACCAGTACATACCAAATGGACTGTTGTGAAGGGGACCATGCCTGGGCTGTGCCTGCTGCTTGCATGGTTGTCTGTTTTGGTACTGCTGCTTATTTTACACAACCTGTGGTGAGAGACCTGGGTACACAAGTTAACAACAATCTGACATTTGACCATCATGTAGTGGCAATGGTCAGAAAAGCTTTTTACTTGGTCCATCTCATAAGTAAAGGGATTGCATCCAGAAAAAAGGAGGTTATTACATCTCTGTACTCCTCCGCCATTAGGCCAATAATTGCGTACAATGCCCCGTTTGGTATGTACCTGTCCAAACACCTGCACCAACTGGAAAGGCCACAGAAATAGCTCACAAAGAAAATCCATGGCCTCCAACACCTGTCCTATGTAGACAGGCTCAAATCACTATCACTCTACTCTGTATCATACAGCTTCCTCATAGGTGACGTGACTTGCCTACAAGGCAATCTCAGACCGTGCTCTACTAGAGATGCTCCATGTCTGTAAGTCTAACTCCTCGCGTAGTACCCAATCAAAAGGCTTAAATCTAATGTGTGACATTAACAAAACCTGCTGGAGAGACAGGTTTGTCTCCCAGAGGCTACCCCATCTCTGGAATAGACTCCCCATACATGTCAAGCAAAGTACGTCACTAACCCTCTTCAAGCACAACCTTGATGAGTGGATGGGAAACCCACAAA
>NC_056747.1:374569379-374604379 GCF_019279795.1 Protopterus annectens | reverse complement strand
GTTTTATGTGCCAGTTCTTAGTAGGGGCCACATGATGAAAGTATATATAGGACCTTATCTAATGGTGTGCCAAATTACATGCAGAAGTAGTTTATGGGAGGCAATAGAAACTGTTCTTGTTTGATTGTTTTACAATGGAGTGCTCTCTTCTTGTATGTATGTGTGTCACAGAAATGGAGTAAGAACCAATACAGAGGACCTGCTGAGAGATGCAAATTGAAAGTGATTTTTTGGTGACTTCTGTGACATTGGTCTAACATGACTGGAGTTCATTACTTGGGTAACCCAGCACCCAGATGAACAGATGTTTCTGTTATGGTGCCAGATGCTTCAATGATGCTGTATTGAGATGGAAGAATGAGTTATGTTTTGAGACCATATATAATGTGACAGGATAAGGGGCACAGCAAAGTGCAGAAAAGCTACTGTATATGTGTTTTTCATTTTGCTGTTTCATTCATGCTGTATATCATATATTTTTGCTTTACCTGCATAAACTGTTAGTTATATCTGACTACAGCAACAGTAGCTTAGGGGTTCCAGCTTGTTTATATAATGGAGGCTTGAATCTTCCAAAAATAAGCATATGCTTTTTCTTTACCTAGATAAATAGTCTCTGTTATGATTAAGTATCATAACAGTACCTAATGGGTTACAGCCTATTTTATTGATGGAGGCTTGAATCTTCCAAAAGACAATCATTTGCATGTATTTATCTGTTTAAACTGTTAGTGTTATTTTTAACTGCTGCAGCAGTAGCTTATGGGTTTCAAACTCGTTTGATAATGGAACTTTGACTATTCCAACAGACAAGACCTTCCTTTTCAGAACAGCAAGAAAACAAATTGTTAGCATTGATAGCAGTGAAAACATACCTAACGTGAATTAAAGATCATAAGGTCTCTATGCTATAAGCCGTGGCACTGAACCTTCCATTGCGGAACATTTGTTGTTGTGTACCAATACTTTCTTAAGAGTTTGTAAGTACAGTTGTATAAAATCTTACCATGATTAGATGTCCTTGCCTTCACTGCTGCAGTATTCTTAAAAGATGAGATTCCTTGCTGTGGAAGCCTGATGTCTGGCCAGTCTACAAAAGCCTGCCGTTGGTTTAAGGTACGCCGAACGTCACCCAAATGCTCCTTACATAAATGTAGGGCATAAAGGTGATGTTTAGGCATACCATCTACAGAACTGATTGCCCCTGTACGAACACCAGTCCAAGGAAACCAAGAGGTAACCTGTACATCCAGGAAGGCAAAGGACTAGGGGGATGGAGGGATGGAGCGAATACTGTAGCAGTGAAGGCAAGGACATCTACCGTTATGGTAAGATTTTACAGAACTGTACCATATCCTCACATTCACTGCTGCAGTATTCATAACAGATGGGAGAGTGCCAAAGCTCAAGAAGAAACTTGGGAGGAGGAAGGAGCAGAAGATTCCCCTAAAAAGCCCTGAAGAACGGCACTAGCAAAACCAGCCCTAGCTCTAGAGATACCATTCAACTTGTAATGCTTGGTAAAGGTATACACAGAAGTCCAGGTAGCTGCTTCAAGAATACAGTTAGTATCCAAGCCCTTGAAAAAAGCACCAGAAGAAGTCACAGCTCTAGTAGAATGAGCCTTAACTGACGATGGAAGGCTCTTGCCATGAAAAGTGTAACAAAAGGAAATAGCCTTAGAAATCCAAGAAGACATAATTTGCTTCAATACAGCTAGTCCCAAAGATCAAGGATGAAAAGAAACAAACAACTGATCAGATTTTCTAATAGCCTTAGTCTTATCCAAATAAACTCTGAGTTGCCTATGCACATCCGAAGCATGCAGCACCCTTTCACTGTCAGGTTGCAAAGAGGGGAAAAAGCAGGCAGGTTAATAGACTAAGAGATAGCTCATTAACCACCTTAGGTATAAAAGAAGGATTAGTGCTGACAGACACCCTGTCCTCATGAAAGATTAAAAAAGGAGGACAAGCCGTAAGGGGTTTCAACTCAGACACCCATCTGGCAGAAGTAAGAGCTAACAACAGAACAGACTTCCAAGAACAATGTTGGAAGGAAGCTGAAAGGCTAAAAAGGAGCCTGAGTCAGATTCTCCAGAACAAAATTAAGATCACAGGGAAGAGGAGCAGGCTTTCTGGGAGGTCTGATATTAAGGATGCCTTTAAGAAATTGTTTAACCTGAAATCTAGAGGCTAAAGAAGGAGAAGAAGGCAGACAAGCAGAGATAGCTGATAAGTGGGTCTTAACAGAATAGGCCAAACCAGCATTGAGCAACTCACACAAATAAGAGAGAACCAAAGGTAACAGCCACAGTAAGTGGGTCCAGGTTATGAAAGAGACACCAAATGGAAAATCTCTTCCATGTGGATAAGTAGGATTTCCTAGAAGTAGGTTTCCGGGCCTCCTGCAGGACTTGCAGCACTTCCTCAGGAAAAAAGGTGCCTATGAGCAATCAAAATCCTATAACTCACAGTGTCAGTTAAATCGTCGACAGGTGGGGATGGATGAGAGATCCCTTGTCTTGCGTGAGTAAATCCAACCTGTGAGGTAACTTGTGGTGATTGCCCCTGGCTAGATGCAGAAGTAGAGGGAACCAGTGCTGTTGGGGCAAAAAGGGAGTCAACAACAAGATTTTGGGAGCATCCTGTTGAATCTTGAACAGGACTTTCAGAATAAGAGGAAAGGGAGGGAATGCATAAAGAAACATTCCCTTCCAGGAAAATGAAAGGGCATCCACCTTTCACACCAGAGGACCTGGGACTCTGACACAAAACAGAGGAAGTCTGTTCAGAAGGGGGGCAAAAAGATCTATTTGAGTACCCCACTGGTGGATAATGTCCAGAAACACATCCCTATGGAGCATCCATTGGTGGGACTGAGTTAAATACCTGCTCAGAGTGTCTACCACAGTGTTCTGACCAGGAGGGATATAAACCTCCTGAAAAGTCACTTGATACTTGACAGCAAAATCCCATACCAGAAGTGCCAACTGGCAAAGAAGATAAGATCTCGTTTCTCCCTGTTTGTTGATATACCACATCACTGTGGTATTGTCTGTGAACACCTTGAGAGGCCCTGGAGAGAAAAGAGGATGAAAGGCCTGAAGAGCCAGCAGAAAAGCTCTCATCTCTTTGACATTCACGTGCTCCTTCTGCTAATGAGGCAGCTATACCCCCTGTACTTTTAGGGAGCCATGTGTCACCCCCCCATCCCATGTCTGTAGCATCTGTGAACAATTCCTGAGAAGGAATAGGAGGATGAAAAGGGATCCCCTGGATTCAGAGACAACTGCTGAATCCACCAGTGAAGTTCCTGTCTGAGACAAGGAAGAAAAGGAACTACAAAGTGTATAGGATGTGCATGTTGAAGCCATACTGACTTTAGACATGACTGAAAATTTCTCATATGAAGTCTAGCCAAAGGGAGCATTGGAATGGTGGATGCCAAGAAACCTAGAACTCTCAGAAACGCCCTGGTTGTAATGAAAGCCATTGGAATAAGAGTGTGTAAGAAAGAAATGAGAGTTAAGATCTTTGGAGGAGGCAGGGATGCAAGAACTGGCACCGTCTGAATCCTGCAACCCAGAAAAATATGATCCTGAGAAGGAGTCAGAGAAGACTTTTTGAAATTTATTGTGAACCCTAGGCTCTGAAGAAAGTAAATGGTAAAATTAAGATTTTACAAAAGGATCTTGGGAGAGGATGCCTAAATCAGCAGGTTGTCTAAGTAAGGAAATATTTACATCCCTTGAAGCCTGCAAAAAGCAATCACAGGAGCAAGGTATTTGGTGAACACCCTTTGGGCAGTAGAAAGGCTAAAGGAAAAAGCAGAGAACTGAAAATGCCAGGAAACAACAGAGAAATGCAAAATCTTCGTGAAAAGAGGATGGATCAAAATATGGAGGTAAGCATCCTTGAGATCGAGAGACACCCTAAAGGCCTGGGGAGCAAGAGAGAAAGCAGATCTGAAGGGGAAACATGCAAAAGGAAGGCACTTTCAGAAAAGTGTTTAGATAAGAGAGGTCTAGAATAGGTTTAGAAGTGCCCTCTTTTCTGGGCTCTAGAAACAGTCTGGAGTAAAAACACAGGCACCTCTTGAATAATACCCTGAGTCAAGAGATCTTGAAGAAAGAACCTCTGGGAAAAAGGGAAATTGTTCCTGAGGAGGCTGAAGAATGTGCATAAAAGGAGGACAGGATTTCCACACCATAAAGTACCCCTGATGAATGATAGACAGAACCCAAGAATCCTGAGTGATTTGAAGCCAAATAGGAAGAGAAAGATGAAAAGAGAGAGAGAGAGAGGAATGTGGCTGGGAAGAGATGGTTAGTCATACAGCACCCAGTTTGTCAGGAATGGAAGGCTTCAGAATCCCCAAAAACTGAGTAGCCTTAGCAGGAGGAGCCCATTTGCCACTCTTTTTATCTTTAGTTGAAGAATGAGATTGCTTACGAACAAAGACTGGCTTAGTTTGGTAGTTTCTCTGAAATTTAGGCACACAAGAAACAAACACATGTTCAAGTTCCTGTAAGTCCTTACCTTATCCTGAAGGGACTTAGGCAGCGGCTTCCCCAAACAAAAGTTTAGGATCCATTGGAGCATCTATCAACTTAGCCTTAACATCATCAGGTAGAGACTGAAGCCTAAGCCAAGAATACTTCCTCATCACTGAACCAGAAACAGTAGCCCTAGAAGAGGTATCAGCTGCATAATAACTACATTTGATAGAATGATGAACTACTTGAGAGGAAGTCCCTAGCAAGGAAAGAGCAGATTTACTCCCAGAGTCTGGAAGATCAGAAAGAAGTTGACAGGCCTGAGAAAGAAGAGCCAACACATACCTAGACATATTGGTCTGATAATTAGTAGCCCTAAAAGCTAGGGTAGTAGAAGTGTAAACCTTCTTACCCAACCTTTCCATGGTTCTGCTATCCTTGTCAGAAGGTAATAACTTGTACAAAGGAAGCAAGTGAGACAGCTTATCAGAGGCTACAGACACCACAGAGGGGACAGCAGCAGGACATTTATGCAAAATATAACAATCCTCAGGTACCCTATGAAACTTATCAGGTTTCTTGGAGCAGGGGGTAGAGAATCAGGCGCATGAGAGGCATTGGAAAAGGCATCCAGCAAAGCAGTCAAAACAGGAGGAATAGCTGCAGGTTTAGGAGATTCCAGCTGCAGCAACTCATACTATCTCTTACAGATATCAGAGACCTGAGCACAATCCCATTGAAAAAAATTCCATCATCCTAGAGATTGTGTCCCCAAAGGAAATCTCCTCAAAAGGAACATCAGGACTAATAGATTCCTCCTCCTCTGACCCATATTCCAAAGGAGAAGAAATTTGAGTAGAATAAGTCAGGGATTCTTCATCAGAATCTGATTCTTCCTCAGAGAAATCCTGTTCTCTAGGCCTTTAGAGGGGAATAGAGGACTATGGAGGAGCAGGAACCGAAACCCCCTAAGGAGGCTTTAATGATATTAAAGCAGTAAATAGCCCCTGAGTAAAGGTTTGACACTCACTTTGTGAATCCCTAGGAGCAGAAGAAACATGTTTAGATTTTTGTTTCTTTTTTAAGGGAACAACCCCCTATAAAACTGAGAAGACTCAGACCTAGGACGGCAGTCAAGAGCAATAGTAGGAACTTCTTCCCATACTAAAACTTGAGGAACTCCCCTAGACCCCTTGGAAAAAATCAACTGTGGTTCCCCTGAATGTCTAAAACAGATGCTTGCAAAGCCTCTTCGGATGTGCTGCCAGCCAGATCCTCACCGGCCTCCAACCCGGTTGTGGCAGAGAAATTCAACAACACAGCCAGGCAAGCCTCCAGGTTTGTAGTGACCTCGAGAAAAACACCAGGCAGAGGCTGGATAGCGGAAGATTCCAGTTGTACCTTTTTCACCTTCTTCCCTAATGGCTGACCCTTGGGGTGGGAGATTCCTTCCATTGTATCTTTAGCAAGATGTTTAAGATGCTGGATCTCAATATACAAGGAAAGGGAAGAAAGCCTACTGCGAAGTGTTTTTGGGATGAACACCCGACAAACTGAACAAGACGTATGGTTGTGAGAAGCTCCAAGGCAAAAATGACACTTATTGTGGTGGTCTTTATGGGGAATCTGTCTCCCACACTGGGATCTATCCTTCTTGGATGACATTAACCCCAAAGAGCACAAAAAAGGCAAGAAAAAAAAACATCAATAGGGCACTTATCTGCAATTTGCTAGGATTCAGCAAACAGGTGTAGGCATTACCCATAGCACAAAAATGCATGCAGCTGGTGAAAATAGATGTAGGCAAACAGACCAATTGTAAAAACCGACATTTGGATTGGCAGCAAAGAAGTTCTGTAGATGGTACACTTGAACTTCACCTTTATGCCCTACTCTACACAAGGAGCATTTGCGTGATGTTCAGTGTACCTTAAAGCAATGGTAAGCTTTGGTAGACTGGCTGGACATCGGGCTTCCATAGCAGGGAATCCCATCTGTTAAGAATACTGCAGCAGGGAATGTAAGGACATTAAAGGTTCTGACAGAGTGAGAGTGTAAGCTCTTCTACCCCTAAATGGTTCACAAAACTGGGTGACTTTTCTCAAGTTCTTATTTCAGTCACATGTAGGCACCTGTATTAATCAGTGTCATACTTTGCTGACATCAGGAGCCATTTGTACATTGTACAGGGTTCTGTGCCCAGTTCAATAATCTAGTTCTGCATGGAACTACTGCAAGGAAAGGGACTGCTGTGTAAAGTTACAAAAAGACTAAAAGTTATTTTTGGTGGGGGCAAAACTGCACAAACTAAAGTATGGTCTGCACCACTGTTCTTGACTTTTTGTTTTGCCTACAAACTCTAGAGTCCCTTTTATTTGGTTGACAAATGGCATTGTCAAAGCCCACATAGTTGAGACTACATGATTGACAATGCAGATGTTCTTCGTGTTTCACTGTTGCAGTCATCACCTGTGGGTTATCCCTGCTGTGGTAGCCCTCGGCCGGCCCGAATACCAGTCAGTGTTTTTTTGCGTGCCTGCTGTCACATGCTGCCTGACATAAGGTTGTCAGTGCTATAAAGGAGAGCAGCCAACACCATTACATCAGTCTTTCTTGCCGTGGTGCCCGTAGCAGAAGCAGTTTGCAAGTGTGCCGATCGGTCGCTACTAGAGTTTGATTTATGGCTGAAAACGTCTAAAGCTAAGTAACCCGTTGGAGGTCCTTTTTTTCTTGCACTAACATGTCCGAAAAAGTTAACAATTGTCTCGCCTGTGTAAAGCAAATACCACACCGAGACATCCAGTCATACTGTGTCACTTGTTTAGGCCCAGATCATTGCTGGTTTTGTGCCCTCTTTAAAGCGAGAACCATTTGTCGTAGAGCTCTTATTGTAGCCAAGACTTTTTGTCTTCCGTCTTTGCATACCGAAATGGCGTCAGTCAGCCAACCTCCATAGACATTCTGAAGAAACGTAAGGAAAAAGATAAAGACAGACCACACAAGGCCAAGCCTTTCGAAAAGCAGGTCGTCAGTTCTCCAGAATTCAGTGAGGCGCTTTCACAGACCCTGATGCCTGATTCGATACCTTCTCAGGCCTCTACCAAGACCCTTTCGGAGCATGCTGAAAGAATCTTCATCTTCCGAGCCTTGACGCAGCCATTGGCTTCTGAGGAGGCCTTTTGCACTACCAATTCCAGACAAAAAAAGTCTTCTCTTCTGACTACTGTTCCTCTCAGACTGATGGATTCACTTAGGTCTAGAGGCAAGGCCATTCCCAGGAAAACTACCTCTAGCCACCATGTTACTCTTGCTCCTCCTCCCCAAACTCAAATGCTTAAAATGGCAGAGGATCTTATCTCCTTTATCAGAGTTAGTCAGGCCACAGCTTCTAAAAGCAAAAGAGACCTTTCTCCTGGTATACTTACAGAACAGGATTCTGAGGAATCTGATTATTCAGAGTTTGAAGAGGAACAACAACCTCTGACTGCTTATGAGGATTCAGATGCAGAGGAATCCATTCCCTCTGCCTCCCCACCAGAAGATCTTTCCTTTGGGGAAACCCTTCACACCCTCAGGGAACATTTCCACTGGGAATCCCAGGACTTCCCGCAGTCCAAGAAAGACTAAGAGAGTTTCTAGACCTGCCCCAGCACAGACCCTTGGCCATCCCTCCTATCTTACAGGTGGTTGATGATGTCTTCCAGGAATCCAGTTTAACTTCTGATGCCCTCCCACCTGCTCCCAGAAAACCTGACAGGTATTACAGAGTACCATATTCTCACAAATACCTGTACAGAAATCCTGCTGCAGACCCGGAGGTCATTACACAGGGGCCAAAAGGAGCTAAGGCTAGTTCTACAAAGAATCCTACTCATTCTGATAAGGACTTCAGAGCTCTGGACAAATGGGGTAAAAAAGTATACACCTCTGCAACCTTGGCTATTAGAGCTCTCAACTGTCAATTCCACATGTTAAAATATCAACAACACACTTTGGAACTGTTAAAACAAAAAAATTGTACCTTTCCTGACTGTGCCAGTTCAAAAGAGTTAGCAGATTTACTGCACTCTACTTGTCAAGTGGCTAAACACTCATTCCACTGTGGGTTTGACACCCTAGAAGTCTCTAGCATGGCAGCAGTGTCAGGATCTGTCATAAAGAGACATGCATGGTTGAAGGAACAACCTCTCCCTGATCATGTCAAATCTAAGTTACTTGATGCACACTTGGATAAGGACCGCTTGTTTGGAGTAAAAACAGAAGAGTTGCTTAAAAAGATGGAAGACAAAAGCAAAATCTATACAAACAGTAAAAGATTTCCTTCAGGTACAACCTCCTAGGTTCAGCAGGAATTTTCCCTCAAAACACTGGTCCTTTCCTGCACCTAGCAGACAGGGGCAAGGTAAGCCCCGCAGGGACAGACCACCCAAACTCCCACCCCAGGGACAGCAGAGAACCAAACAGTGGACCACTTCCACTCCAGAGGCAGGGAGTTCTAAGCCATCCCACTATGGCAAAAACTCTCAATGACTCCCTCTCCCCCCTCTGCTCTCTTTTCACTCACCAAAAACTAGGAGGAAGGCTCTCCCTCTGCAAAGAAAATTGGCTCGCTGTAACAAAGGACCAATGGGTCTTAAAGATCATTTTTCAGGAATACAAATTCTCCTTCAACGAACTCCCAATTCTAAGAGGGTACCCAGACTTACCTCCATATCAGTGGGCAGAGGGATTGAAACAAGTCCAAACTCTCATATCCCAAGGGGCAGTAGAACCTGTCTATTCCAGACTATTCCTGGTTCCCAGAAAAGAGGGCACTTAGCGCCCCATCCTGGATGTATCCATTCTGAATACCTTCCTGTGGTCCCCAAATTCAAAATGCTAACCTTACAGCAGCTGCTGCCTATGCTGACATAAAATGCCTGGTTAGTAACCCTAGATCTAAAAGATGTCTACCTCCACATCCCCATAAGGGAATCCTGCAGGGGATTCCTTTGCTTCAGAGCAGGCTCACAACACTTTCAGTTCTCTGTACTATCCTTTGGCTTATCTACTGCTCCCAGTGTATTCACCAAATGCTTAGCCCTGGCCAGAGCCTTCTGCAGGCATAAAAATATACAAATTTACCCTTATCTAAATGACTGCCTCATTCAGACAGACTGCAAAGAAAAGTTCCTCAAGGACCTCCTCTTTGTCAAAACCCTCCTAACCTCCTTAGGGTACACCATCAATGAGAAGAAATCAAAGCAAACACCCTCCAGGAAGATCATTTTCTTGGGAGCACTGTTGGACACAGCATCCCAAATGGCCTTCCTATCCCCAGAAAAGCAGAGCTTCTTGGCTCTCTATTTCACCCAGCTGGCTTCCAGAATTCACCTCACTGCCAAGAAGTTCCTCCACGCCTTGGGGTACATGGCATCTTCCATCCTTCTAATTCTTCTGACCAGGCTTCATATGAGAAAACTTCAGTGGTACCTAAAGAACCTTTGGTGTCAGCACTTTCAGCCTCTAGAGACCTCTCTCCCTCTGATCTCCTGAATAAGGGTCGAGTTTCTCTGGTGGGCAAGGGCCTGTGCTCAGAACAAGGGTCTTTCCTTCACCCTTCGCTCAACTGGGCAGACCATTACCACCGACACCTCAGACATAGCTTGGGTTGCTCACCTAGAAGCCAGGTGCACCCAAGGTCTTTGGGATGCACAGCACCTTCCCTTACACATCAACCAGAAGGAAATAATGGCAGTACAAAAGGCTCTGACTTCCTTCAAACCTCATCTCAAGCCAGGGGTTCTCCGTATCAAAACAGACAACACCACAGTAATGTGGTACATCAACAAACAGGGAGGGACACAATCTTACCCTCTCTGCAGGTTAGCCATGAACCTATGGCTGACAGCCTCTTCCATGGGGCTACTACACCTGATAGCCCAATACCTACCAGGGATCAACAACACCCTGGCAGACCACTTATGCAGAAACTTACTGGACCCCCACGAATGGCAGCTCCACAGAAACATTTTTTTGACAGATCACTCAGGAGTGGGGGACTCCGGAGGTGGATCTCTTTGCTTCACACCTCAACCAACATCTGAAAAAATTCTGTGCCGGGGAGTACCACCACCTAGCGTGGAAGGTGGATGCATTGACCTTCCCCTGGAACACCCTCTTTATGTACGCATTCCCTCCTTCCAGACAACATTGGTACCCCTTACTGTGCAGCCTGAACTTACAGCCTCCCAGGCAGCTTCCCCTGATCTCAGACCTCTTACCTCAGGTGGGGGGGGGGGTGCTGCACCCAGACTTGCAAACTCTCAAACTATCAGCATGGCTAATACTCTAAAGGCAAACAAGAGGCCCCTGTTAAGCGAACAGGTCCTAGACATTGTCATAGAGGCCAGAAGGCCCAGCACCAGAAAATTTTATGCAGGAAAATGGAAAAGATTCTGCTCCTGGAGCCAGTCCAGAGGGAGCAATACCTCACAACCTTCCATCCTTCTTATCCTGGACTACCTAGCGGAGCTACTTATTAGTGTCCTCTCCTTCTCCTCTATTAAAATCCACGCCTCAGCCATCTCAGCTCATTTTGATACAGAACAGCCCTTGTTCTCACATCCTTTCATTAAATAATTCCTCAGAGCAGCTTCTAATATCAGACCTCCCAGAAGGCCACCCACTCCAGCCTGGGACCTGAATTATGTTTTGGAAAAACTTACTTTACCACCCTTCGAAACTACTGCTTCAGCAGAACTAAGATTCCTCTCCTGGAAGACTGTTTTTCTCCTAGCTATCACCTCAGCCAGGAGTGTTTCAGAACTTCAGGCACTGATGTCCATTGAGCGCTTCATCATCTTCCATGCAGACAGGGTCTCCCTGAGGACTAATCCCTTGTTTATGCCCAAGGTGGTATCTAATGTAGCTCTCAATCAGGCCATACATCTACCCACCTTCTTTCCTAACCCTCAAAACAAGGGGGAGAGAATTCTACACTCACTAGACATGCACAGACAGCCGAGATACTATCTGGACCGTACAAAACCCTTGAGGAAAATGGACCAACTACTTGTCAGCTTTGCCCCATGTGCAGAGGGAAGCCCATTTCCAAACGGATATCACTCTGTATCCATTTCTGCTACAGATTGCATGGAACCCCCCACCCCCCAAGTCTATTAGAACCCATTCCACTAGGCAGCCTCCATTTCCACAGCATTCCTCAGAGGAGTTCCCACCAGGGGCATCCTGGAAGCTGCCACCTGGACTTCTGTCCATACCTTTACCAAGCATTACCACCTACCACTATTTTCTAAGGCTAGGGCAGGGTTTGCCTCTTCAGTTCTGCAAGGCATGCTGACCCATTCCTAGATATCTTACTAAGCCTACCATCTCCATCCTCCGGTTTGGGAATCCTCCCACAGGTGATGACTTCAACAGTGAAACACGAAGAACATAGTACAGTTGTGTACACTTAACCATAAATGTAGATGTTTGAGTGTATTCATTGTTGCAGTCCTGGTTTCCCACCCTCCTTCCCCCTTATATCTTCTTTTTTTTTTTTAGGGAGACATAAGTTTCAAACGGTGGCTTTTAGCCACCAGGACCACTTTACCATATTTACTTGGGCCTCTGATGGGTTAGAGCAAGAAAAATTGATGTAATGGTGTCGGCTGCTCTCCTTTATAGCACTGACGACCTGACATCAGGCAGCAAGCGACAGCAGCCGACACAGAAAAACATTGACTCTGTTATTTGGGCTGGCCAAGGGCTACTACAGCAGGGATAACCCACAGGTGATGACTGCAACAATGAATACACTTGAACATCTACATTTATGGTAAGTGTACACAGCTGTACTTTTGTTGTCTGTTTCAACTGAGATTGTGGTACAGTGAGGATTGGGAAATGTACCCTTATCCCAACTGTAGAGTGATCTTGGAGTTGCCATATATACTTAGCAGGGGGTGTGCTGGGATGCAGGAGGGTTTGCCCCCATGCAAAAACATTGTTTTTGTATTGTTTGTTACATGGTGCTGCTGTGGGGAATCACATGAGACAGAGAACTCAGCGGTGACCTGAACAATTCTACTTTGTCATCAAACAAACAAATAAATAATACAGTCTTAAGAATTTTCTTGAACATGCAAATTATTTATATCCAGTAGTTACAATGCTTATTTTTTTATTATGGCAAAAAGTGTGTAATAGTATTAGGTACACATCTGCATGTATACGTACATGTATTTGTGCGCATATGTGTGTGTACATATGTTCCTGAATAATATATAAATGGGGTCTATATCATAAGACCGAAGAGGTGTTTAATTGAACGCCTCTTCGGCGACACATAAAGAGCAAACGCACTAAAGCGCGAATGCTCAAAACAGCGATTTCTTTCAATGGGAAAGAAATCAGTAGCACAAACACACACACTATGCCCCCCACCCCCACTAACTAAATATACCAACTCCAAGATCGCACTACAGTGGGGAAAGGGGCAAACACACGGGGATGGCCAAGTGATTTCTTTCACAGGGAAAGAAGTCGCTGTTTTGAGCATTCACGCTGTAGTGCGTTCGCTCTTTATGTGTCACCAAAGAGGTGTTCAATTAAATGCCTTTTCGGTCTTCTAATATAGACCCTATAAATGTTATACTGAACATCAGAATTTGAACTTTAATAACTTTAATATAATTCAATTATTTGAAACCAGATTTTGAAGGATCTTGTACCCTAATGCTGTTTGCCTGTTAGAGTGCTTGTTAGCTTGAGGTAAAGGTTCTGGAGATATAAGGTAACAGACGGTTCAGCAAAATATGCATGCTCCACTGATTCTGAGTGTGATTTGGCCACATGTTATCAGGTTATAGGTAACAACATAGGGTACTTTGAGGAAATATATTGCTGTGTGGTCCCTGGGCCAAGGAAGTGCCCTTTGAGCTACCTGTGAAAAAAAATAACTGGTTTAAAATGTAATGGAGTTTCTAAGTAAAATGTTCAGTTTTATATCACATCTACTTTTAAAAGTGCTTATGTGATAACTGTTGTAGTGTGTGTGGTTGTATCAGCAATGCATTTTTCATCTCGTCCTGACCAGCCTAGTGTATTCCATCAAATGGGTTCAATACAACTTTTTAATTTACCCATGATTGTGTTAACCATTGTGCAGCTTATATTAATTAAGAGTGTATGATTGGACTTGTCAGTACCATATAGGTTTGTTGTCTCAACCCATTGAGTGAAATGGGCTCAGTGAGCTGAGAGCCATTGAGAAGTACACTGACTACAAAAAAACATATTCATCACTGTAAAATATATTCTGTGAAAAAACAACATAGAGACAACAATCATATTTGCACAATAAATTAAAGTATTAGTACATGCATCATTTTGTGGAAGTAATTTGCTTTGTTTACCGATCTTGTTTCACTCTCTCTCTCTCTCTCTCCGTCTCTTTGTTCTCAGGGTTTACATATCCCCCCTAGGTCTGCCCTGTTTTTTTGCCTAGTACTCCTTTTTTCTGCCACATGCCAAAGTCATACTGTTAGTCGAATTGGCAAGCCTCTAAATTGCCCATAGATGTGTGTGCAGTGTGTGAGTGAGACAGTGTGTGCGTATATGTGTGTGTGTGTGTGTGTGTGTGTGTGTGTGTGTGTGTGTGTGTGTGTGTGTGTGCGTGCACATGTGAACAAGTGGACTGCCATTTCATCAACTCAAGAGTTTTTTTTTTTGTCTTATGTCCATGGTTTGCTAACTCTGGCTACCTTGCATCTATAAGTAGGAAAAAGCAGGTGGCTGAGAATGAATGAATTAATTTGTTTTTGCTGGTCATCATTTTTTATTACAGAAAAAAGAACATTTAATATTTTGGGGAAGAAAAAGGATGTGTCTGTAGTAATATTTTTTGTGGCATCTGGCTAAATAAGAAAATGTTAGTTTGTTCAAAAGTGATAACCAATGTACAAAAAAATGCATATTAATTTTTATAGAGAATGTTACTTTAAGTGGTGAAAATACTAAGAGAAGACATGATGATTAACACAAGCAGGGGTCTGTTGACAGATTCGGCCTGTGTCAGTGACTTAGTTAGCAGCACTGCCATTTTAAATATAAATCATTTAATTTTCAGCTGTGTGGTACACATAAGCAGAGAACCTTTTGATTCGGTAAAGTCTCAGTATCTGTAGTCATTGTCCTTGACTTACATCAAAATTTAATCCTAAAGGGGGGCATTTAAACTTTTCTGATCCTACTGTGTTTAGGTTTGAAGTATTTAATCATTGTAGTAAAAGTAATGCAATTATATGTTCAGCAATTTAAGAGTGCAACACTTCAGAGATGTAGTATGTAATGGATGCAGCTTCTGCTGCAGGTGGACATCCCACCAGCTGGCCTGACTTCCAGAGCTTTGATCATGACCAGGATGGGCTGTTCTCCTCCTAGTGTTTGAGATGTATGGATGATGCCAGATAGCAAGAGTAGAGGAAAGCAGTCCTATCCAGGCACTTTCACAATGACATGTAAATCTGGAGAATTTTTTATTATTCATTTATAGTAACTTATTGATTATTGTTATTAGAATACTAAGTTTGATTACTGTACTGTACTGTACTCTTTTGGGTGTTTTTATGAGGCTGATGAAAATCTGTAGGGAAAAAAATCAACAAATGTGCCTTGTGGGCAGCAGACCTCACTAATGGATTTCCACCTTCAGTGTCTGTTTGGGCTGTGGAAGGGTCACCTCTACTCCACTTATAAACAGTGTTCCTATTTTAAGAAAAAAAAAACTCTAATTAGTAGTGCCTTGTTGGAGCACCAGAAGTTCCTTACTGTAAGCCAAGGTGTGCCTGTCAAAATCTTTATCAGGACCGTATCCTACTGGGAGCTTAGAAAACTTAAATCCAAACTTCACTGACAGATGAATAGGCAAAGGAAGATGGTCTTTGTTGAAGTGGTGAGAGTGTTTCAGGCCACAGAGAACCTATCAGACAGTGGCCTGAAGGTTCCATTTCCAGGGATGTGCAGCCTAATATGCCCACTGGCTGTGGCACCTATTTCAACTAGGATGCCATCTTTCATAGTTCTAGTGACTGACAGTAGGATAACACTAAGTCTTGCACCAGGCCTCACCAGAAATTGCAGTTCTGCCACAGCCAAATATCCTCCCGAGACCTGTTGTCAACCAGAGCAGGTCATATGTCGCAAAGGAAGACCGTTCTCTACCAGGTATCTGACATATTTTTGTGCACCAGTTTTCTGTTCCATTGCATTTAGGAATTATTTTAGAATTCGTGCAAAGTTTCAAACTGTCATGTCTCACACCTATGTTGCTATGGAATGGGCATCCAGTCCTGGCTTGCTGTAACTGTAAGAGATTCACAAAGGAGTATGTAGCTCTCTGACAGGGGAAACGCCACACTTTAGCTGTCATGGAACCTAACACTTTAGGTATCTTACCTCTGCTAAGAGGAAGAGAGTCCACTTACCACATCCTTCATCCAACTAGAACATTGTTGTAGAAGAAGAGCATGACTTAAAATTATATCTCTGCAATGTATTCTTCTCTGTGATATGCTAGCCATGGCTCTTGGTGATTTAATCACGTTAACTAATGTTGATGTGACACCCCAATTCCATGTAGAAATGAAAAAAAGAAAGGTTGATGACAACAGATGAGGAGGAATCCCTTTCTTTCGCGTCATCGCAGGAAGATATTTTCATTGTTGAGACCTTCAAGCTAATGAGAGAACATTTCAAGAGAGATTCAAAACAAATGTCTAATTTCCAACAAAAGTTTCCTGGAGTTACTGATTATCAATAAACCCATGCCAAGTGCTATTTTCCAGGTTTTAGAAATGGACTTCCAGTCTTCGGCTCCCCAGCAGCCTGATATATTTTACTGTGTAGAGGACAGGACAAAACTAGATACATTTATAAAAATCCTTTGTGGATCTGGCTGTCATCTCCCTAGATGCAGTGAGGGGCTCCAAGTTGCCCATTTTAATAATGCTGTATAAACAAGAAAGCAGACAGTTTGTCAAGGAAGTATATATATATATATATATATATATATATATATATCAACCACTTTTGGTAACAGCTATCCGTTGCAAAACCCATTTATTAGAGTACCAGAGAGACATGTTATAAAAAATGGGAATAGATGACAGATGCTCTCCCAGAAGCATAAAAGACAGAGGTTGCCTAAACTCACTCAAAATATGTCAGTAAATGTGGCTGTGATGCTATGCATGCATGTGTCACTGTAGCTGCCTCAGGCATAGTAATTCAGTGACATGTCTGATTAAGGATCCACTCCTAGATCAAGTAACACACACAATGCCACCAAACTGTACAGCTGCTAAAACATAACTTTTAATGTTCATCATATTAATGACTGCTACAATAGCCTTAGCTATATTGGGTTATATCCTGCATATGATACAACAGCTGGCCAGCTTTCAAAGCTTCATGGCACCTTCCACGCACCCAAACCATTAGTGAGCACTGACTAAAAAACATCTAAACACGAAGTACTGACAAAATCTAACCATATTCAAAACCAATGATTTTTGCCCCTGTAGCTTCCCCACACCCATGCTAATTTTATTGCATTATTTATTTTATTTAACATGTGTTTACTGGGAAAGTCTGACTTGGAATGAAGTCAATTTTCAGCAGAGGCCCAGGAAGAAACGCTCCAGACAAATATCTTTGTAATGCAATCTTTACCAAGATTGGTGTTATTTGCATGTACTGTGGAGATTTTACTCTCTCTCTGACAAGAAAATGTAATTTAAGTTGCTGATAAAAGTCATTTTATGGCAATTCACCATGGTTAAAATGTGTAGAGATGTTTTTAACACTGGGTTGGCACACTGGCTGCTTTGGTGTTTAGACATTGGACTTTGTGTACTAGAAATTCTTTAACTTCTAGCTGTTGTAAAACAATTCTGAACACATTTCAATTTTTTTTTTGTGATATTAGTACAGTTTGGCAGAGTTTAGTTTTCTGGGGACATACTTATTACTAGAAACTTTAAGTGCTTATTGTGATTATTTATCCAGTACTGTCATTTTGTTATTCTGGCTGGTGTTCTCTCCCGACTTAATGGATCCTAACTCTATTCACCACCTCCATCTAATCCGGTTGCACCTAAAACAAAAAACAAAATAAAAATGTGCCTCATCCTATGGTTAGTGATTTTCTTGGGGTTAGTGCTCAATATGCAGACCACTTATTTTTTGGCCTGTCTCCCGGTAGTGTAGCTTTGCCGGCCACTGTGGAACAGGAGTTAGGCACATCTCCAGGGCTGTTGAAATACCTGGCGCACATATAGGAGAACCAAACTTTTTAGGTGCAGGAGTGGACCAGGGTAAGAGACCCCTTGCCAGAAATAATACTCTGTCCATAGATATTTTATCTGATAGTGAAGTTCACAAGAAAAAGAAACAGAACCTTCATCATACAGGTGATAATCAGATTATACCTACTTATAAGGCTGATGTGGTTTCCTTGGCTGAGCATTCTGCAGGTGGCTAATTCTGGTGGTTGTTTGGCTCTGGACTTTTCTGTTGTTTCAGAGAATGATGAGGAATCTGATGAGGACAACGGTGATTTACTAGCTGACACTGAGTCCAGTCACTGTGATTCATTGGAAGGTGAACCTGAGCTTATGTCCAAACGTGTTTTCTTTTCCTCAGATGATTGCTAGATTTAGTGATGTTTTTGCTTGGGAGCAATTGGGAACCACACCAGAGCTAGGCAGGGTATATCACTTTATAGAGAATGAGATGCCCAATTCTGTGGCTATTTCCCTTCTCATACTGGCCTTATAAGATGTTTATGAAGCTGCCTGCAGGATACTAGTATCTATTCCAGCAGTCCCTACAAAGGTAGTGTCGGGGGAGTTCAAATGCATGGATTGTAGGGTCCTCAGGAAACACCAAAGCACATAAACATAAAAGAGATGGCAGTGATTCATTGCTTAAAAGTTCTTCACCACTTATGGATTCCAGGTCTTCTTCTAGTGGTCACAGAAAACTACTGTGATGTGGTAACTGAACAAGAAAGGGGGTACAAGGTCATAACTTCTTTGTCAGTTGGCAGTGATGGCCTGGGAATTGGCTGTATATCATTGTCTGACTCTTCAGGGCTTGTTCATTCCATCAGAACAAAACACAGTGGCAGACAGATTGACTAGATCCTGGACGGACCCTCACCAGTGGAAGTTCCATGCAGAGGTCTTCCTGGACTTGATCCAGATATGGGGAATACCTCAAGCAGATCTGTTCACTTCCCATCAAAACAGACAACTGAAAAACTTATTTTTAAGACATCCTTGCAGTCATGCTAAGAACAAAGATGCACTGTCATTCCCATGGTCAGGAATATTCCTGTATGCATTTCCATCATTTCCAATAATTCCTAAGGTACATCTAAAGATTCATAAAGAATTTGCAAAGATCATTGTGGTTACCCCCTTTTTGGCCAAGCAATATTGGTTCTCCCTTTTAATGGAATTGGTCAAGGGCAATTACCACAAGCTTCCTCACAGACAGTATGTGCTCATATAGGATCAAGGGCAAATGGTGCACCCCACCTTAGAGCAACTGCAGCTGACAGCCGAGATGATTCTATTTTGGTACCTTTTAGCCACTTGTTCCATGAGGATGTGCAGCAGGTACTGAAGGAGGCAAGAAAACCTGCAACTAGAAAATCTTATATTTACAAGTGGAAGAAGTTTTCAAGATGATGCTTAGCCAAACCTCCCCAGATAACATCTACTCGGTGCATAAAATCCTGCATAGATTTGTTAATACGTGTTCTTTTGTCAGCTCCACTTCTAAATATATGTCATTCCCTTACTCTGCAACTATCACAGTATAGTCACACATCCCTCTCCCAGTATTCAGTAATACCCTCCCATTTTATGGGCTTCTGTTATAGCTGATACCCATACTGTGAAGAAAGTTCCTATATATGTAGCCTGTTCCCCTGCTCAAAGCAAAGCTGTCTCAGAATACACCCTCCAAAAATTATCCTTGTAAGGGCTGTCCCTATTTCCTCACCCTCTATTGCTTGTACCTACCTTCTTGTCTATATATCACACTTTGCCATTTTTTTAAATTTTTTTCACCTCCATTTCCTGGCTATTTCCCTCTTAATACATCCTGTTATTATCATCAATGTTTTACTATTTTGAGCATGTTCCATTCACCCTTCTCTCTGCCAACTCAAGCAAGCATAGGCAGCAGACATTTCTGACTCTCTACCATAAATTTCCTTATACCTTTCCATACCTGATGCATATCCATATAGGCCACAATGCATATGGATATTGTCTGCCTCCTGCATAACACTCCTTGTTCAGAGTGATGGATGTTCTATACCAATCATGCAATGCAATAATGTCTTTTATGTGTGTTTCCATATATTTCATGCCCCATTTAAGCTCTACCCTACATCTCTTTCTTTTGGATCCCATTGTTACATAATTTGGACCTCCCTTCCCGTGCTCTTCTCTCACTTGTCTTTCTTATGTCTTTCTTTTTCTTTTCAACTCTGAACTTAGTTATGCCTACTTCCTTGTTCATTCCTCACTCTTACCACCTTCATCCCATTTCCCTGCTATTCACTAGGTTGATTGTTCACTTCAGAAATGCATAAGCCACCAATTTGCTATATTCTACCCCTATTGTTTCTCTAACTTTTCATAACTTGTATAGCTTCTCTCGACCTCCAAATGGCTTTATCACGTGATGCCCATTTTACTACAAAATGTACCAAGCTCCTCCCCCTCTTTAGTGCTTCTTCTTCCAGCAGCTCTTTCATATTTTCTTGTCTAAGAAAAGCATCATTTAAACCTCCCCTCATCTCCCAACCTTTTAAACCACCCTCTTCTCCTGATCGCTTGTAATCACCCTTGCTTTAACTATAGGATAGCCATAACTTACTTTGTCTATATTTCTCCCTTTCAGTTTGCTCTTCTAGCCCCGTCATACTATTCGCTTAATCTCCCTCCTATCCTCCAGTTCTTTTATACTGATCTTCCTTTCCCTGAACCCATATATATAATTTAATATTCAGCACCCCTTTTCTGTCCTTCCCATAGTTAAAATAATCTGTATCACTCTCACCTTCTGTTTACAATTTCTTATGCCTCTCCTATATGAATAAGTACATTCCCTCTTCCATAGGTCAGTGTCACCATTTGGCCTCTCCTACTGCTCATCAATTTGTAAAGCAGATGAGGTTCCAACTAGCTGAGTTTAATTCACAGGTGCTGAGCACCCCAATTGTCTTTCTTCTTAGGAAGCCATTGGTGGCATGGTTTCTGTCTGTGAGCTGGAAATTACTTTTTAAGTTAATTTCTCTTTTTGTATTTTTATATGAGCATGGGATTTATATACATAAGTAATAGGGGGTGATACCCCCATGTGGATGGTGCAGTGGAGCTACCTTCCCTGGAAAAAGCACTTCTGAAAAATGTCTTGAATTGAAGGTTTAACCATCTGTTTTTGTCTGGTTTTACCATGTATTTTAACAATGTATGCATATTGCTGTTTGACCACAGCCCACTTTCTATGCTTAATCCTTTTACTTACTATGGGAACTTCTCAGCTTGATTATGAATTCATTTGGGAGGTATCCTTTTCATATTGATGCACACATTCCATTTATCTTCCCCTGAGCGTATTCCTGTTGTGACAAACAGTCAGATCATATCCCCATCTAACACTGGCAAATTTATAACAGGGCTTCATGCAACAAAAAGACATCCTTTCCTAGGACAGTGTTGTATAAGCCTTAGGTATAGCTCCCCATATCACAACATAATTCCACTTTTGACTGTCAACCCAGTTAGATTCTTTATTGTTTCTTTCATGCCATAAGTGTAAAAAAATCAAACTGAAATCTATTGTAAAACATAAATTATATATTACTTAGTTGCCTAAAGCATATCTTCCACTGTTAATAACAGATGTCATACTTTGAGATAACACTGAATCATATACACACTGTTCGGTCATAAGAACCAATGAAATATGCGGAAATGCAAAGGTTTTCCCCTTACTTTTCCTATTCTACATTAAAATGGCACACTACTTTTCTTAGTAAGTCTATCAAAGAACTTGCAAACATGTATGTATCGCAAAATATATGAATAGCAAATAAATAAAAAGACTCCCTACTGAAATGTCAGCACTTGAAATGTCAAGTGCCAACATGCCAAAAAAGACTAAAAATGCAGGAGAAAAGGGAATCTTGAACATTGCTCTTTCCCTTTAAACTTCCTTTTGCAGGGGAGCAAGCCCCCCTGCAACCACCCCCAATGTAGAGGACAAGACCCCCACACCACATAAACTTATACATACTAACTCAGAGATTGCTATACCTCAGAGAAAAGTAAATATCCTGAGAAATGGCCATCTTAGACTTAGTATATGCAAGTCAATTTTTTTGGCCATTCAGTCTCAGTCTTTCAGGACTCACTATAGCAGGTCCTGGCATTTCCAATGGTTACCTATAAAACTATTATGCAATAAGTATTGCCCCCCCACACTTAAGGTTTCAAATGAACACATATTAAATCCTTTCCCTGTGACCTAAGAAAAGATAGCCCCAGCACACTGAAATTAACTACCAACAGGTATTAGAAGGGAGGCCAAATTCTCTAAATTAAAATAATAATAATTACAGCAACAGCAGTACAGCAGCTAGAGGACAGGGACAGTGGCTAACAGGGAAACAGCAAAAAAATAATCTAACCATACTTTTATCCCAACTTCACTTAAGCATAACTTCCCTCTAACTTTTTTCTTAAAATGACTATCCATACTTACAGTTCTCACAATGACTGTCTTCTAAAATCATATTATTAAAGCCTACTCACAACCTCTGTTATAAGCTGGTATTGACACAGCTAACTGACATATATAACTGCAGGTATTATCTTTCAGGATCTGTTGATAATTATGTATTTTGAAATGAATCTCTACTTGTATATTCATGTAAATACTGATCTTTTTAGCCTGTGAACTGTTCAGTCTGTCATTTATTTCAGAATGGTTGCAAACTGCAGGTGTGTGAGACTGTATCTGCAGAAGTATTTGACTTGTACCACCTCTTACAGTGATATCAATAACAGCTTGTTAAGCACTGGAATGCCTTTTGGCTCATGGCTGAAAATGGTCCATGACTAACTGTCCTACGTGGTAAACAAATCCATTAAATAAATAAAAAATCCCTAAAGATCTCAATTTTTTTGCATTTAGTTATCCTCTTCCAGGGATTTTCCTTCTGTGTGCTTTTTCCCATTGTGCCTGATGACCAGCAAACAGACCCCTGTTAGCCACAACCATTCATCCAAGTGTTCCACAGTGTGAGTTGACCAGGGGAGGCCATCTAACAAACTGAAAACCTAGTGGTGGTTTGTACCCATGCCTGCTTCACTGGAATGAGGGTGTATCTATTTAAGCCTAACCACTAATCTGCAGTATGGGCCATAACCCCTCCTAGGATGGGAACACCAATCTTCCCTTCATTTCAGTTGTTAATCGATCTTTGGTTGCTTTGGTCATAGTCAGGGCTTTATCCCTCAATGCCACTGGAGTTCACTTCCTGTTCTAATCTGTTCATTCCTTTAAGTAATGAGAACTGAGACAGTAGCTGGCCTTTTCTTACATGATCCTTTGCATCAGACAACTTCCTTACAATTTCATTGAATAATGGTACAATACTTTCTGTCTCCTAATTGCCACAAAGTATTTCTTCCTTGAGGGATCTGCCTATATGTATGCATGCTGTCTCCTCCTGTATCTGGTACAGGAAGGATCACCCTGCTAAGCTATGCACAGCTTTGCTTTATGTAGCTTCAGATGCACTTACAAAATTCAGTGTGGGTAAAACAGAAAGACATTTGCTTGATTTAAAAATAAAAGGCTGAAACTAGTGCGTTTGTTACAAAATGCAAAAGAAGCTGACTACACTGAGGCTTTCAAACTAGATGTACTTCAAGCTGTTTTTCCTGGTATGTGAGTAGATAAATTATTTAATATTATGCAGAATTGAAATGCCAAGTTAAAGTGAATTGATTGGGCAAGTGTGGGTTGAGTGAAATGGTGTCTTTAAAATCATGCTTGCATAAATATAAAAAAAATTGTTTTAAAAATGAGTGTTTGTGTGTATAGCATGCCAATTCTTTTACATGTGTTGTTACATACATTGAAAAGTATATTTTTATTTTGTGTACTATAGCTTTAAGAAGTTGATTTGTTTTCACTCTTTGAGGCAAAGCTGATCATGTGCTTCTTGGTAGGTGTTTTAAATATGGTGTTAGGCGTCAGCGTCTTTTTTGATAATTTGCTTGAGGAAGGATGTATTATATAAACGGTAATCTAAAAGCATTTTTGGTAATATGAGGTATCAGTTTTCACTAAATGTAAGTTCATATTTTTATTGTTTCTCTGTGGGACTTTTGTAGCTTTTCAGTTGTGTTTTCATAGCAGTCTTCCATTGCAGCTTGCCTTGGATTTTTTTGGTTGTTGTAACTGAACTTTTTTTTACCTTTGTGTGACAATGGTTCAAGTCATTTCTCAATGACGAGACTCTTAAGCAGTATCCCCTTGAGCTTTCTAAACAGTAGGGTAATTGTATTCATGTATTTTTGATAAATAGAAATGTTAGCTGCAAGGGGTTGCAATAATTTATATTTGTTTCAGACAGTGGGAATGCTATGGCTAAATTATTCTCCCATAAATTAAACATGCTTTATGGAGCTGTTCTTTTTTGTTTTAGATAAGGTTTTTCAGCTCTCCCCTTGCCCCTCCCCCTCCATGCACACACTTTAGTTTCAGGTTCAGCAAAGCTATTTCTACTATTCACTTACCCAAAAAAGGAGGTATGGCCCAGCATTTGTAGGAGCTAGTATACTTTTCAGGACTAATGCACATTTACAAAGCTGCAGGTAATTGTTACTTCTCTGTTAGTAAATAACTAAGGGAAATGAGCAGGCATCAGAACAACTGTGTAACATTACTCAGCTGCTATGTGGTGTGTAACTACTCTTGCAGAACCGTAAAACTGTAGAAGGTTATCCTGTGTTATGTGGGCCTTTGATACTATTGTTTTATTAGAAGACAAAGTAAAAATTGTGAGAGGAAACAGTTTAAGTTAAAACAGTGTGTTCCAGAGATGATATTCCATATTGGAATGCACAAAAATTTTAAAAACTAAGTTTATGCAGCTGCAGATGGATGCATGTCCAGATACTTCTGTTTCTGCTTTATATAGTGAAGCCTAATCTGCAGTATCCTACAGGCTTCCCATAATCACACACGGTCCCTGAGTCAGTTACCTGAATTCTGGAAAGTAATTTATGAAGTGTTCTGAAATAATCTCCATGAAGAAAATAAGGGGTATAAAGGCAGGCCCAAGTTCCTAGTTTATCAGATTCATTTTTGTAGTTTAGTACTGTCTGTTGTAGTAATAAGGGGGAGTTACTTGAGGGGTATGGGGTGGTCAGTTTATTCTACTTCTTCTTGAGCCCTACATTCAGATGTTTGAGGAGGACAGTCCAATGAACATGTGCACCACTATGTATTCCTTGGCTCCCCTCGTGTATACATGCTGCCATGAATACCTCAGGCTTGAGTGCTTACTGCTTTTACCCATGTACATCACATACTCCCATACATACATACATACTACAACCCTCCCATTATATATAAATGTCACATACTTCCTTGCATGCTCCTAAACAAATGGCATGTTACAATGCATACTGCATAGTCTCATGTCGACATGTCTTCATGTATACAAGATGCACCTTGCAGACTTCATGCTATTATGTGTTTCACAGGCCCATATGTGATGGGCTTACTTTACCTATAATATTGTTTAAATGAACTAATGAGCTCTGCATTCATTATGATAACATTGTATTTACATGAACTTTGATCGGACAAAACAGCAGTCTGCGCTTAAATGGAAAACCATGATATGGATGATGGCAATGCTATCTGAGGGAAGACAGTGTGAACCAAAACATGCATTAAAGCAGCAGTGTAGAAGGTTAAGAATAAAATTATCTATGATATGAGAATCTCAATTTTTCAGAAGAGGCAGTTGAATGTGGCATGTAAAGTGTGTATATCAAAAATACAACCTCCAAAATGTATGAGGTGATTGGGAGGGGGAGGGGATGTGGACAACCATTATACTTTGGAAAAGATGCATATGGAGTAGTAAGGTATATGTGGCTAAACACTGAACATGTATCTAAGTGGAGGGAGAGCATATTTGATAAAAAATTATATAAAAAAAATAAAAATAATTAGTAGCTGTATTGTTATCCATGCAAATATTCATGTCATGTTATTTGCTCCCCCCCCCCTTTTTTTTTTTTTTTCAACGTGTTGATCCAAAAATGTAGTGTTCATATGTAGTAGGAGAATCTATCCATAAGCAACAAGAAGGCAAACAAAGCAAATGTAAAGACATTGCAGGTGTATCAGGATGTAATATATCTGTACTATATGCATAATGGCAAATGCAAGTAGGTAACCGTGCACTCTGTATATTTTGAAGGGCAAGGTATTTCAGGATTGTATAACTGACACTTTTCTACAATTATATATTGTATGTGTATGTGTCAACTTCACATAACCGAAATCTCAGTAAACCGACTTTCATAAGACCAAGACCACAAAACCGAAATCCCACAAATCCGACACCTGAAATACCAGACATACATCGAACCAAAACAACAAAATCCCGACTTATCCCCCACTCAGTGAAAATTATGACAGTAAAAACTAATACCTTTGCAACAGCGCACTAAAACATTCCAACCCAAACTACATACTTGACCTCCCCTACACCCTGCCCACCAACTAATGTATGCAAACCCAAAGAAAATCCCACTAAATATGTATGATGGTGTCTATAGCACCGACATATTCATAACAAATGCTTAAATTAAATAAAAACAACTATTTAATTTCAACTGTAATGTGATGTTCTTCGTCTTCCCTTGCTGCAGTCCTGACAATTGCGCATGACGTCTTTTGCCGCATGGTCGATGCAGAAGCAATTTTGGCGCAGTGGCAGGTTGGCGTTTGAGATTTTCAACATTTTGGTTTTTCTTGCCTCAGTATTTAACCGATGTCAGAAAAAGTGAATAACTGTATTTCTTGTGGGAAGCAGATACATATCATACTTTGTGTATACCTTGTTTAGGGCCTGCTTGTGCTAGATTTAACAAGTGCTAGCAGTGAAGTCTAGGGTGAGGAACCGACAGTCCCGGACGCCGGTCCTTTAGCCTAGGGAGCCAGGAGGTTTTGCCAGGAGTCTCTCATGGAGTCTCAGGCAGACTTTACTGTTACAGGATGTGCCCTCTCAGGAGGTAGGCCAGGCTGCGGGGGCTTCTCAGGTAACTGTTCTTCCCTCTCTTCCCAAGCTAGTTAGGGCCTCTCCTTCTGTTGCCAAGGCTTCTTTTTGCGGGAGGCCAAGTTCAGCTTCGTAGGGGCTTCTCCTAGCATTTCGGGCTCTGTGCCTAAGAAACATATGCTTAAAATGGCAGAAGATTTGATTACTCTGATTAGAGGTTCTATGCCCCCACCTGATAAGAGGCCTAGGGTGGAACAGGAGTTTGATAGTTTTGAACAGTGTTCACAGGCTTCAGAGTCTTCTGTGGAAGACTTGCAAGAGTTTCCTACTTATTCTGATTCTGATGTGGATGATTCCCACTCCATGAGGGAGCACTTTAAATGGGAAGGCCAAGATTACTCTGACTCAGAAAAAGGCTTAGGGAATTCTTGTTTTGCCCCATAGGCCCTTAGCTATTCCTCCTGTGTTGAATGTGGTGGAGGATGTTTTGCAGAGGCTTCTCTGAACCCTGATTCCTTGCCTCCTGCTCCTGTTAAGCCTGATAGGTATTATAGGGCTCATAAGTATTTGTTTAAGAGTCACCCAGAAACTGTTTCTCAGGGGCGTAAAGGTGTTAAAGCTTCTGTGGTTAAAAATCCTGTACCCTCTGATAAAGAGGCAAGGGCTTTGGATAGGTGGGGTAAGAAAGTATATACTTCTTCCACTCTAGCCATGAGGTCAATTTCATATGCTGAAATATCAGAATTATCTCCTTTCACAATTGAAATCTAAGGTGGATGCTTGTATTGAGTGTAAAGAATTGCTGGATTTGGTTCATGTGTCTGAACAAGTGGGTAAGCATTCTTTGCAGTGTGGTTTTGATGCTGTTCAGGCCTCCTCGAGGGTGGCTGCTACTAGTTCTGTTCTGACATGCATGGTTGAAGGATCAGAATTTAGCTGAGCATGTTAAGACCAGGATTTTGGATGCTCCTTTACAGTCTGATGTGTTGTTTGGACCGCCTGTGGAAGCAGTTTTAAAGAAAATGGAGGACAAAGGTCTATGCAGACTGTTAAAGATTTTGCAGGTGCAGCCGTTTAGTAGAAATTGGCCTGCTAAGGGGTGGACATATCCTGCTTATGGTTCCCAGTCTAGGGGTAGGTCTAAGATCAGACAGTTCACCTGCTCAGACTTCTGGTGAGGGCAGGGGGTCAGTCCTTTTCGTAGCAGAACCAATGACCCTTTTTTTTCAGCAGCAGTGGACTCCCTGGCAGCTCCCTTTGGGAGGAAGATTGTCTCTTTTCAAGAAAATTGGGATTTAATCACTCAAGACAGATGGGTGCTGGATATCATTCATCACGGGTACAGATTTTATTTCCACACAATGCCCCTTTCAAAGGCATGCCAGATGTTCCTCGAGGCTCACAAGCAAGTTTCTCAGTTATCCAGATAGGGGCTATTCAGCCAGTCATTTTATTCGCTGTTTCCTACGTACAAGAAGGGGGGCGTGTGGAGACCAATTGATTTTTATCTATCCTCAACACTTATCTGGACATTCCCAAGTTCAAGATGTTGACGTTACAGCAACTGTTACCTCTGCTGGGCAAGGATCACTGGATGGTAACTTTGGATCTCAAGGAAGCTTACCTTCATGTGCCCATAAGGCTAAGTTGCAGAAAGTAAACTGGAGATTTTCATTATCAGTTCTCTGCATTGCCCTTTGGCTTATCTACTAGAGTATTCACAAAGGTTCTGGCTCCAGTGATAGCTTACTTCAGGCTTCAAGGCATTCAAATTTATCCTTACTTGGACGACTGCCTGATTCTGGCTCAAGAAAAGGAACACCTTCTACAGCATCTGGAATATGTCATAGCAGTGCTAAGATGCCTAGGGTATTCTGTGAACGAAATAAAGTCCAGTCTAGTACCCTCTCAAGACATGTGCTTTCTGGGTGTGAGACTGAATACAGCAGCCCAGATGGCCTTTTAACCCCGGACAAACAAAAGAGTCTGTCACTTTACTTCCATCAACTATCTCATCAGTCACTGCAAGGACAGTCCTTCAAGCATTAGGGTTCATGGCATCTTGTATTCTGGTGCTTCCCAATGCCAAACTGCATATGAGGAAGCTGCAATGGTATCTCAAAAATGTATGGACACAGCACTGCCAAGATTTGGACACTGTCATTCAAATAATACCTTGCCTTCAAAAGGAATTCTTGTGGTGGGCTCAGGAATGTCACCTAAACAAGGGACTCTCTGTGACCCGCCAGGTCAGATTTTAACGACAGATGCCTCGGACACTGCTTGGGAGCTCATCTAAATGGAAAGTGGATACAAGACAAGTGGCCTGCCAGACTACAGCATCTACATATCAACATGAAGGAGATGTTAGCAGTCCAGTTTGCATTGATAGCGTTCAAGGAGTTACTTCTTCCAGGGCAGGTGTTGATTCTGACAGACAACACAACTGTCATGTGGTACATCAACAAAGGGGGGAACACATTCTTATCCTCTATGCAGGCAAGCAATGATTTTATGTAAGCCTGCAACTGACTCTTCAGGCAAGGTTTCTGCCAGGAGCACAGAACTCCTAGCAGATGTATTAAGCAGACAAATCATGGATCCCAGTGGACAGTGGAAACTGGATCTTCATGTATTTCAGAAATTGACAGTGTCATGGGGAACTCCAGACATAGATCTGTTCGCTTCTCCACTAAACCACCAGCTGCCAAGGTATTGCACAAAGGGGTTTCATCACACAGCTTGGAAAGTGGATGCTCTGTCTTTCAGTTGGAAAAACTTCATGTCTATGCCTTTCCACCTCTACCTCTTCTTCCAAAGGTATTACTAAAGGTCAGACAGGACAGGCCAAGGATGATTTGATAGCTCCAGATTGGCCTCGCAACACTGGTCCACTTCTAAGGAGTCTTGTAAAGAAGCCTCCATGGCCTTTACCTCTGATTCCTCATCTGTTATCTCAGAAGGACGGTCATCTGCTCAATGTCAAGCTTCAATCTCTTCATCTCACAGCTTGGCATATTCTGTGTTGAAGCATGGTAGGTCTCAGCTTCCTCAACAAGTTTTAAATGTGATTATGGAAGCTAGAAGGCCTAGTACTAGGAGAAAAATGGAAGAGATTTTTATTTTGGAGTACAGCAAAGAATTTGGAGATTTCAGAGCCTAATTTGAGTGTGGCTCTTCAATATCTTACTGAATTATTGGACAAAGGTTTGTCTTTCTCTTCCATAAAGATTCATGCTGCAGCAATTTCAGCTCACTATGATTGTGACCCACCTTTGTTTCGCATCCTTTGTTCAAGCAGTTTCTTAGAGGGCAAGAATATAAGACCCCGAGCTCCTACTCCTGCTTGGGATCTCAATTTTGTGTTGGAAAAACTTACTCTACAACCTTTTGAGCCTGCAGCTACTGCTGAATTGAAATATTTGTCATGGAAGACTGCTTTTCTGTTGGCTATTACTTCTGCAAGAAGGGTGTCTGAGTTGCAGGCCCTTATGGCAGTAGAGCCCTTTTTGATTTTCCATAAGGACAGGGTATCATTAATCCTTCCTTTATGCCTAAGGTGGTTTCTAGTGTGGCTTTAAACCAAACTATTCATTTAAATACGTTTTTTGCAGATACTCAAAATAAATAGGAAAAGATTTTGCACACTTTAGATGTACACAGGCAATTGCGTTATTATTTGAGCAGGACTAAAGATTTTAGGCAGTCTCAGCAGTTACTTGTTTCTTTTGCTTTAAGTTCACAGGGCAAGCCACTGTCAAAACAAACTATTTCTAGGTGGATTGGCTTTTGCATTGCATTTTGTTATTCCCATCATGGCAAAGAGGTTCCAGCTGGGATTAGGCCTCATTCCACTAGGGCTACTGCCACTTCAACAGCATTTCTAGGGGGTGGCAACTAAGGATATTCTGGAAGCAGCTACTTGGAGTTCAGTGCATACTTTCTCTAGGCATTATCACCTGCCTATATACTCTAAGACTAGAGCTGGTTTTGCCACAGCTGTTTTACAAGGCATGTTGTCAGCTCCTGCTACTTTATAATTTGCCAGCCTCCCTTATCTCTGCTTTGGGATTCTACCCAATTGTCAGGACTGCAGCAAGGTAGTACAGTTTTGTACCTACCATAAATGTAGATGTTCGAGGATTCCCTTGCTGCAGTCCCCCTCCCTCTGTGTTTCAGGGTGGTTGTGTAGGTGAGTTTACATGCTTATATTTTTGTATATATTACTGTATATATTGTACATGTTTTTGGTGCAGGTTGTTTTGGGACTTGTCTTTTGGTCTTCTGACATCTGGGGCAAGAAAAGACTGAGGAAATGACGTCGGTCATGCGCATTAGTACCCTGACCATGACCGACGCCAGCCTTATACTCTGGTATTCGGGCCGACTATACCCAATTGTCAGGACTGCAGCAAGGGAATCCTCGAACATCTACATTTATGGTAGGTACAAAACTGTACTTTTTGCAGGGGGCTGTGCCCCAACCCCCCTGCAAATTAAATATACCAACTCTGAGATCGCACTACAGTGTGGAAATGAGCAGCTTTCCTGTTCTGCTCAGCTTGGACTGTCTGCATTTCAAACATTCATAGGATCATAGGAAGTTACTAGGCTATTGGCTTTGATGCCCTTACAAGCCTAGCCAAGAATTTAGCCCATTTCCCAACAAGTCAGCACCCGATGCCCCTGTCCAGCAGGGACACAGGTGGAATCCCAGGGGTGTATTTTCTGTTCCCCATCCAGTTATCCAGGTTGCGCTTAAAAAGGATTAATGAGGTACTCTGCTTGACATGGAGAGGGAGTCTAATGCACTGAAGGGGGAGTCTCTGGGACACAAATCTGTCCCGCCACTGGTACACTGCTCATTATATGGGTCTACAGCTTGAGGCAGCTTCCCCTATTTTGATTAGGTGGGTTCTGTCAGTGAGCCAGTTTGCTAACCATCTAGTGACATACAGATTGATGCATAGTTGAGGGAATTTATCTATTATATCTGAGTGAGGAATGGTATCGAAGGCTATGGCCAGGTCAAGGTAGGTGGTGTGCATAGTCTTCCCCTTGTCCATGGCTTTGGTGACTGTCTCAAAGAAGTCGAAGAAATTTAACAGGAATGACTTCCCCTTGATGAAACCAAACTGTGTGGGATCAAGTGTTTGGGATCAAGTGTTTGGAGGTTGCCAATGTCCTTGTTAATAGGTTCATAGGCTCATACTAGGCTATCTGCCCTAGGGCATTTATAAGCCTAGCCAGAGTGTGTTTGGCTTTCGCCACCCATTTTAAATGAATTTTGCTATGTTCTTTTTTGAGGTTAGTATACTGTGCCTCTGTCTAACAGTGACACAGAAGTGATACCCAGGGTAAACCTACGATCTCCCATCCACTCATCAAGATTCCTCTTGAAGAGAGTCAGTGAGGGACTCTGCCTAACCTGGACTGGGATTTTATTCCAGAGTGAAGGGAGCCTCTGGGTTATGAATCTGTCCCTCCAGCATGTCCTATTTATTTCAGTGCTGAGGTTCAAGTCTCTCGAGCGCGTAGCTCGATGGGATTTGGATTTTCTGAGGTGCAGCATGTCCATTAATTCTGGGTTGGACATGGCTTTATACGTCAGGCACAGATCACCTCTGAGCAGGCGATATGTCACTGAGTAGAGCTGGAGTGTCTTTAACTGGGCAGCATATGGCATCTGTTTGAGCCCTTTGATCCTCTTGGTGAGGTACTTTTGGGGTCTTTCCAGTTGCTGCAGGTGTCTGGTAAGGTACATCCCAAAATGGGCATTGTACTCAATTATGGGCTTGATGAGGGATGAGTAAAGAGGCACGATGACCTCCCCTGATCTAGATGTGACTCCCTTTATGATTAGGTGGGCTATATAAAATACCATTTTCTGGAGCATTTCTCCCCGGGCCTCCGCTGAAAACAGGCTCTGTTGAACCTAGTCGGACATTCCCGGTCAACAAATGTTAAATAAATAAATAAAATATAAAATGTTTTTCTAACCACTTTGGCCACATGGTTTTCAAATGAGAGATTGCTATCAACTTGGGTCCCCAGGTCCCTAATTACTTCTTCCGTACTTAATGGATTACCACCTATGTGGTAATTTGTGGGCACTTTGTTTTTGCCAAAGGGCGTTTAGCTTGAGGCCATGGCTCTGGCACCAGTTATCTGTTTCTATGAGGCCCTTTTGTAGGATGCTTGTGTTGGCTGGAGAGTCGATTATGGCGCCTAGTTTGCAGTCATCTGTGAACTTGGTCAGCCACAGTCCTTCCATGTTAGCCTGTACCTCCGAGAAATATATACCGAACAAGAGAGGTCCCAGGACTGAGCCTTATGGGATGCCACTTGTAACTGGTTTGGAGTCTGACATGGCTCCAGCAATTCTAACCATGTGGGTTCTGTCCTTGAGCCAGTTTGCAACCCATCTAGTGACATGGGGTTTATATTTAAGCTGGTGAGCTTATCTATAATGCTTGAGTGGGGTATTGTATCGAAGGCTTTTGCGAGGTCCAGGTAGGCTGTGTGGACCACCTTCCCCTTGTCAATGGCCTTGGTGACTGTTTCAAAGAAATCGACCAGGTTTAAGAGGCAGGATCTGCCCTTAACAAAGCCGAACTGGGTAGGATCCAGTGTCTGTAGGTCCCCAATATCTTTATGTATGAGGTCCATGATGATCCTTTCCATAGCTTTGCAGACCAAGCTAGTCAGGCTTATGGGGCGATAGTTTCCAGGATCCGTTGAGGCACCACCTTTGTGGAGAGGGACCACTGCTGCTGTACGCCACTCTTTGGGTACATTTCCTGTAGTAAGGCTGAGATTGAACAGTAGTTTTATGTTTGGTTTTAGCTCTTTTTGGAGTTCATGTAGTACGCAGCCCGGGACACCGTGTGGTCCCATTGATGCTGTGTTTTTTGCTTTGGAGAGGGCGGCTCTTACCTGAGCATCTGAGATGTCAGGGGGGCAGCACTCTGCTGGGATAGATATTTGTCCTTTTGGTGGGGAGGGGGGAAGAAGTTTGTGCTGAACCTGTCAATGTCTGTGGTTTCGGTGTATTTTTTGTCATTTTGGACTAATTCTGAGCATATCTGGGAATTCCCACCCAGATTCCTAACATAACTAAAGAAAGCCTTGTGATTAGAAAGCCTTGTGATTATCCTTAGTGTCCTGTGCAGTTTTTCTCTCGAAGCTGGTCTTAGACGATTTTATGAGTGCCCATAGTTTTTTGCTAATACTGATCAGAGATGCCTTCACTTTTTGGGATTTTGCTCTGTCATGTACTAGCTTCCTCCTTCTATTGTATAGTTTGTTTATGGCTGGGGTCCACCAGACAGGACGTCTGCCTTTGGAGGATTGGGTCTTGGTTTTATTTGGGATTGCATGATCCATGCATTCCTGAAGGTGTTCATAGAATGCGTTTATAAAGGATTTTGTGGTCTGGGCAGATATCCACAGGCCAGGGGCTTTGAAGGATTCCACCTCGGTTTTGAGGAGTGTGAAATTTGCTTTAGAGAAGTTTTTCACTGTGGTTTTCTGGGCATGGGGTGGGGTCGGGATGTGAATATCCAGTGAGATTAGTTTATGGTCTGATCTTACCAGTGAGGGATACACTTCTTGTCTGGAGCATAGAGTCCCCATGTTGGTGATGATCAGGTCCAGTATGTTTTCCTCTCTTGTGGGAGTCGTAACAAGTTGTTCCATAGCATTTGAGTTTATAAATTCTAGGAACCTTTGGGCTAGGGTGTTGGAGCTAGAGTAATGCTCCCATGGTTGGGTAGTTGAAGTCACCCAATATAATGGTGTTGGAGAGATCTTCATATTTTCCAGTGTTCTCAGGAAGGCCGAGTGTTGTTCCTGGGTTTGGGAGGGTGGTCTGTAGCAGGCTATATACTGGAAGGCAGTTTTACCCACTGTTAGTTGCACATGGATAGTCTCTGATGCTTTGTGCTGTGCCACCAACCTGGAGGTGTGGGTATCTTTGACGAATATTGATACTCCCCCTCCTTTTGTGGTTCGGTCCAAGTTTTGGGGCCGAAAAGCATGGTAAGAGGTATAACCTGGTAGTGCTGGGGTGCTCTCGAGAGCCTTGAACCAGGTTTCTGTTACTGCACAGATATCGATTTTCTC